>NC_031796.1:948179-961384 GCF_001522545.3 Parus major | reverse complement strand
GATCCATCCAGGTAAAGGTGAGCAGCTGGATCCACACAGATTGGATTTTGTGTTCAAAAACTCAGTTTTTGAAGGTAATGGAGCTCTTAGTGGGTTTGGTGGGTAGCACTGGGCTTTCATCTATGAAAACTGGTCTCATTTATTTATTTTACATCAGTGTGGCTTTCTAAAAGTCACGTCACTGCACAGCCACACATCTGAGTGTTCACAATACGTTCTATCTGCGTGCCTTTGGTGCTCAGGATTGAAACTGGGCCTGTGGGGCTCAGCCCTTACACTTCTTGCTGTGGTTCAAAAAGCAATACTAATGCAAATGGGTTTGTAATCCTTTAGCTTCCTCTATTTTAGCTTTTTTTCAGCTCTCTCATTGTGCAATCACCACCAGTTTGACCTTTATGTATTTTATTAAACACGCCTGCAGCAGGATGCACCCCCTCAACATGAACCTAACGTGAAGAATGAGCAGGTTTGGGGTTTCCTTTGTGAGCCACTGAGTTCCTGTGTGGCCCAGATCCTCTGGGATTTGTGCTAGTTCTGGATGGCATGAACTGGCACTGCACATACAGGTGACTGTGTGGAGAAGCTGGAGAACCCATCACAGATCACCTAAAAGCACAAAATAACCGAATTTTGAAACTTGTTTTTCTAGGACTTCTGTGATTTTTCTTGTTAAATTACACGTGAAATTGTAATTTAATAATTACATCCTCCCCCTCAGTCCTCTGTATCCCTGGGAAGGATGTTTTCAGGAGCAGGCTGTCCGACCTTGATCTGACTCCTGTGCCTTTCTGACCTGCCCCTGTCAGAGCTCGGATCTGCCAGGCCAGCATGGGGATTCCTTGGGAAATCTGGGAATGAGTGCTGATATCTCATTTAGTCAGGAAGCAGGGACAGGGATATACACTAACAAGGCATCTTTGTTTGGCTCGTTTCTCTGAATGAAGTCCATTGATTGGAAGAAAAACCCCTTTATTCTAATTGGAGGGCTCTGCAGAGATTCAGACAAGCACCAGGAGTCTCACCCACTTTATTTTTCACATTTCCAACCCCAGTAGCTGCCTCGTGTGCACCAGTGAAAGTCCCACACAAGGGCAGGGACCATCAGCCCCTGCACTTGGCTCTTCACCTCTGCACCAGGCCCCTCTTCAGAGCCTTTTCCTGGGGGGCCTTAAAATCCACCAGCACAGTGGAATCACAGAGCACTGTGAGAACCTCAGTGATCATTCAGGACTTGGCCCCAATGATCCTGGTGGGTCCCTTCCAACTCAGGATATTCCTCAATCCTATGATCATACATCGAGGTTTTTTATCTTACTTTACAACAGTGAATCTTAACACCAACATTTTTAGGGAGTCTTGTCTATTTTCTGTTGTTTTGGGATTTTAATTTTCTTTTTAAATTTCCAATTTATTCACATCTTTCACTTGCCCAAAGCTGGTTTTATGAGTCACCCAAAAGTACTGCGGCATTTTGTTTCCTTCCATGCGAAGCTGGACGACGAGTGGTGCTGTGGGCTGGAAGCAGTTACACTCTTGTGGTTCTTTAACCTCTTGGAGTGTTTTAGAGGAGAAACGTGAGCTCCTGGTTTTCTGCCTTTGCAGTGAAACCCCACGAGTTTCATACACATTGAGTCACGGTGTTGACAGGTGACTGATAAACATCTGCACCAGTCGAGTTACCGTAACTCAGAGATTCGTGGATCTAATGTTTGCGAGTCACTTGCACGTGAAACCTTTCATCTGCTCTTTTTTTTGTATTTTTCTTAAGCTATGAACAAATTGATGGTTTTAGTAACCACAGAATTCAGTTACTTATTTCTAGACATTCACCTCCAAAATGTTTTTAGTGCTTTTGGGGTGCAGTTTATTTCCTCCTTGCAGCTGGCACAGAGAACTGGAGTTGCACTGTGCTGCCCAGAGAGGTGTAAGCAGAATTTCAGAATTTCACTCTCCTCCACTTCTGCCCAGTTCAGAGTTTTCCAAACCCCAGCACACCCAGAGGAAAACATTTTTCTTTTCATTAACCCAGTATCAAGTGACTCTAACTGTGGAGGGTTTATATCTATATTTATATCTGCCAGTATTGGATTACCTGAATTCCTGTGTAGAGGTTCAGGTGTGGTGCAGAGGAAGCTGTAGCTCTCAAAGGACAGTGGGGAAAACTGACTTCAGTGTCCAAGGACTTTTCAAAGGTGAATCTCTCAGAAAATGGCCTCACCACCTTCTCTATTAGACTGGTTTGCTTCTAAGCCTGAGGTTTAAAAAATATGAAAAAACCAAAAAACAACACCCAAATGCTAGCTGTGTCTACGAACAGCCTCTTTCAGCAGAGAACATATCATGCCCCATTCCCAGGGATTTCTGCCCTTTAGAAAAGTCTTCACGGGGTTCAAACAGTTCTTTACCCACCCAGGTAATTATCACCTCTCGTCTCTTGCAGGTGAGAAACGGCCCAGCTTCGATGTCAATTATAACTCCAGTTTCCTGTATGAAAAGGAGAGTGAGATGATGCACGGGCGCATGATGGACCAGGCCATCAACAACGCCATCACCTACCTCGGGGCCGAGGCCCTGCGCCCGCTGGTGCAGACCTCGCCGGCCCCCACGGCCGAGATGGTGCCGGTCATCAGCAGCCTGTACCCGCTGCCGCTGCCCCGCGCCGACGTCCCCAACGGCGCCGCGCCGGAGAGCGAGAAGAGCCACGGCCTCCTCAGGGACAAGAGCCTGTCATCCGACAGGGGCCTTTCCCCAAACAACAGCGGCCACGACTCCACAGACACTGACAGCAACCACGAGGAGAGGCCCAATCCCACCTTCCACCAGAGCCAGGTGATCGCGGCTCCGACCCGCAACGGCCTCCAAGCCCTGAAGGATTTCTCGAGGCCGTACGACATCATCAAGCCGCCCGCCATCTGCCCGCGCGACGCCTTCAAGGTCATCAACAAGGAAGGGGAGGCCATCGGGGTGTACCGCTGCGACCACTGCCGCGTGCTCTTCCTGGATTACGTGATGTTCACCATCCACATGGGCTGCCACGGCTTCCGTGACCCCTTCGAGTGCAACGTCTGCGGCTACCGGAGCCACGACCGCTACGAGTTCTCCTCACACATAGCTCGGGGAGAGCACAGAGTCGTGCTCAAGTGAAAGGACCGGTTCTCCAAGGTCAAAGGCTGCGTTTCCCATCGGAGGGTTGGTTGGTTGGGTTTTTAATTAGTATAATGAAATTTCTTGAGTATTTTTCTAGGCCAGTTTTAAGTGTGTCACAAGGTGGTGACACCTTTTTAAATTTGTCTTTCCCAATAATTCAGTGTTCTGTAGCATCTCTGCCTGGCTGCTGTGGTGAGTGGGACTGTGGGAAGCACCAGGAGCAGAGACTGGTTTTGATATGAACTTTATTTTTGTGAAACTTCAGAGCCATTTACGATGTTTTCAATTTTTAACTTGTGTTTGTTTTTATAGAGTTTGCTTTAAGTCAGCACAAAAGGTTTTCATGCCAATTCCCCTGCTCATTCAGGTGTCTAGTCAGAGCTGTGTTGGAGGAGCTTTTCCTAGTTATAATCCCAGTGGCTCATCACCAAAACAAGGAAAACAAGGGCAGGAAAAGGGAGGGATTATTAATTCCTCCTTAAAGCTTTTCCCCTAAGCCCCAACAAGAGTGTGGCACACTTTCATTTTTCTTACCCCACTGCTGACATTCTTTAAAGTTACTCTGTAAGAGAAAAATAAGAAATGAGACTTATTTGGGGTTTGGATTTTTTTAACAGTACATATTTTTGGGATACCCAGTGAGGTCACTGGTTGGCTCATCCATGTGGCCTGGGGGAAATCCCAATTTTCATTGCTGGAAACTCCTCCTTTCTGATGGGTGCCAAGAAGGAGGATGAAGCTGTGCTGTGTGTTGTGCCTCTCTGCCTTGTTCCCACAGCAGGACATGTGGCCATGCCATCCATGTCCCCATAGGGTGGCCCTGGCTGGCTGTGGGCAGGTGAGACCTCAGGCAGGTGTGTGAGAGCCACACCTGCAGCGGGGCAGCCCTTGGGAGGTGCTGCTCCACACCCTGAGCAGGTGCCATCCCTTTGAAGCTGGTTTTTACAACAGTTCTTTGAATCTCCCCACGGCCCCGCAGCTGTGTCGGTGTCCCTGTGCTGGAGAGGGGTTTGGTAACGGCTTTGCTGAGTGAAGGTTTAGTCTTTGCAAAGTATTTTTGCATCCCGTAGTTAGGAGTGTTCTGATGGACTTTCTGCATCCCTTGTGTGGTTTGAGAGCTGTGTTGCTTTCGTGTTATCCTTGGTGATCCAATCACTTCCCTGAGGGAAGGCTGGAGGGCTGAGGGACAAGAAATACTGAAATTCATCCCTCCCTCTGAATTCTTTTGGCTCAGTTATTTCCTCCATGAATTTTAAGGTACAAAATAAGAAATTTATGTTCATTTTTCCCACTAAGAGTGGGTCTGGAGAGGGATAAATCAGCCTGCAGCGTGCCTGAGTATCCAGAGTGCTGTGGAAGCTCTAATCCAGGATCCTGCTATCCCTGGGGCTGAGGAGAATTCTTTTACTGTTATGTGTGGAGCTGTAAAGCAGGATTAGGATGTTTCCCAGAGCCCCACCATGAGAAAGGTGTATGTTTGCTCTCCCCCAATGAACACAATGTGACCAATGCTCCTCCTGTGAGGGAGGCTGCAGTTCCATCAGGGATCAGCCCCAAAGGCCAAACTTTGGGGTCCACAAAACAGAGGGAAAGGGAGGGGAAGGGAGCGAGAGAATTCCCAGAGGACAAAAAGAAGGTTCCGCTGCTGCCCTGACGTTTTTAAGTCCGACATTTTTAGGACATTGTGGTTGTCTTTATCAATTTCTCATTTTGTGACAAGCTTGCTTTTCAATGGCTTAGTTTTCAAGACCAAAGAATTGTCAATAAATGAATAAAATATTTAAATAATGACGATGTCCTGACTTGAGGGCAGGCAAAGGCAGGTTCTTAAAGGGATCCACAGAGAGATGTCTCCTGGAGCCACCTAAACATCTTAATTTCCATAAGTGGATGGGGTAATGGATTCATCTAAGAATACACTTTAATTGTCCCTTTATACCCCATCATTCACCCCTGTCCCACAGAGCTGCCACTGGCTTGGGAGGTGGGAATCCCACTGAGCAGTGTCTGGATGTTGAGGGGCTGTGTTGGTCCAGGGCAGGTCTCTGAGCTTGGAAGAGCTCTGGAAACCACCTCGTCTGGGAAAACAGATAGGAAAACCACTGGTACTGGTTGGGAGCCTGATTTATTCTGCTCCTGGCTTGGTTATTTTTGTCTGGAACAGGTTTGGAGCATTCTCCAGTGCTTTGGTGTGTCCGTCTCACTTAGTTCTTCATTTACTGATGAATTACACCCCAAGAGTGGGCAGGGTAGGCTCAGGAAAGGAGCTTTTGGCACCACAAAATGAGCTTCTGGTGCTTAAAGATTTATTAAAGTTTTTAAAATGTCAGTAAATAAATGTCCACTCTGTCAGCCATGAAAACAGAGCTGGAAGTGCCCAGCAGAGCTGGCTGAGGAGTGGGAGCGAGTGCTGGGGCTGGAGCTGCTGGTGCTGTCACCTCTGGGAGCTGTAAATGCCACGGGTGTGATGGAAGCTGTGAGCAGCACACCTGTGGCTGTGCTGTGTCCCCATGGGGTGCTGAGCCACGGTGGAGGCTGTGCTCAGCACAACCAGTTACTCAGTGGAGTAACTGATACCGTCAGAGGTGTAAAATAACATCGTCTGCTCCTCTGACTGCTGGAAAATGGTGTTAGACACAGTTTTGGTTAAAAGAGGATCGATTTAACCCGAGAGCTGTGGGGTGGGCTCGTGGTTCCTGGGGGTGTCGGGGCTGTGTCAGCCAGATGGAAACATCCCTGCGGCAGAGGGTGGAGGCTCACACCAGCCCCCCGGCCCTTTTAGCACCTGCTTTACCAGGCTGACGTTCTTCGCGCTTGTTTCATTCCCCCCGACACCTTCTGCCGCAAGAGCTGGACACGCTTGAGAAACAGAAACGAAAAAAACCGAGAAGAAAGTCAGAGGATCCTTTTTTTCTTTTCCCTTCACTTCCTTCCCAGCCCGGGTGCGACACAAGCACTGAGGGGTCTTTTCTGCTGCCGGGACACTCCGAGGGTTGGGTGAGACACAGGGGGCTCAGGGCTGGGAACAGCGAGTCCCACGGAGTCTTCCCATCCTGGTTTGTCCTTTAATAAGAATTGGTTTGATCCAAAACCCCTCAGCCTTCTCCTGCCCGGAGACAAACTCCTTTAAAGGCTTACAGAAACCTTCAGTTGGTGTTGTGACAGAGAGATCCTTATCTGCTGATAGCTGTAATCGTGATAGAGCACAGAGGAACTCGTTTCTCCTGTCGTCGTGTTGAAACACGCTTCTTAACGCACAAAAAATCCCATAAAACTCTTCCGGGTGCTGGTCTGCATCCCTGGAGCATCCCGGCCGGCTCCTGCTCCCGCGGGGAGCCGTCCAGCACCCAAAACCCGACGGTGCCGGGAGGGGACAGGGAGGACTGAGTCACTGCCACCACCTCCTCCGTGTCCCCATTCCCCGGCCGTGCACTGAGTCACGCTCCCCGCGCCGGCCCGGCGGGACCCGGCGGCGTTTTCCCACCCTCCGTGTGGGTTCCCAAATCCGGGGGGCAGGGGGTGAGCAGAGCCACCTCTGTGCTGAGCGAGAGAGGGAAGGGGCATGGGAAGTGCCCCCAGCTCTGGCACCGCCACAGGGAGCTCTGCAGCCCCGGGGCTCCCACCGGGACACTCGGGTGCCGCACGAGCCGTGGCTGTCACCGGGGCACCACCACGGGGACAGCAGGCTTGTGTCACGCCTGGTGCCCCCCTCACTGCGCCGGGAGGGAAGTGAAGCCCCCGGGGAGCCGCCGAACCGGCCCCTCCAGCCCCTCCAGCCCGGTTATATCTGGCGCCACATTTGCATGGCAGCGAGTCGGCACCTGGCAGCGAAATCCTCGGGGGATCGAGGACACGGGGAGCGGCTGGCAATTGTAACACGCCGGCGACAGGAAAGTCCCAGCAGATGATTGTTTTTAGAAGAATCTACTTCCAGCCCGGCCCCTGCGGCAACGCCTCCACCCCGGCACCCGCTGGGTGGGCTGGGGGTGAAAGTCCTGGGCTCGAAGTGGTGCTCCATGGCCGCGGAGGATGCTCCAGGTGGGAGGTGATGCTCCTCAGCCTCAAACATAACCCAGGTGCTCCCCACCGCTTGGGGATCCCCTCACCCACACAGCAGCTCCCTGTTCCCTCCTCTCTCTGCCCCGGACGGCAGGAGCTGGGAGCGGGGCTGGGGCTGTCACTGCTCCCCCCAGACCCCACTGCCCCCCACCCGCACTGAGCGCTGCGGCTCATCCCGCTCCCCCCAGTTCCCCCAGTACCAGCCCCATTGCTGCTCCCCTGGGCACTGGAGGGCACCGCGGGGCTGGGGGGGTACGAGAGGGCTCCTGTCCTCCTTCAGCCCCGTTTCCCACAGCTGTGGCTTTGTGCCGGGGGCCCCCTCGTTGCTCCCCGGGGCCGGGCAGAGTCACGCCTCCCCCCCATCCTGCCCCCCAAACGGAGAAAGTTAGTCAAATCTGCAGAAACCGCAGTGGGGGGAGGCAGCGACACTGTCACCGCTTTGATGTCACCCCTGCACGTCCCACAGGTGCTGCCATCACCCCGGAGCCACGGTCCCACCGCCGCTTTGCCATTAACTCGTGCGAGAAGGGGGGATAATGCAAAAATATTTCCTTCCCCACCTCCATCCTGTCCCCAGGGTCCCTGGAGCGGGGGGGGCTCGGAGAAGCCACGTGCGAGGCACACGGAGCTGCAGCCGCTTCCATCCAGCCCTTTCACGTGGGGCTGGGGGTCCCTCCAGGGCTCGGGGGACTGCGCCGGGGAGTGCGGGGGGAGCCAGGAAGGTTTCTGAGCAGCGGGGCTGCTTCAGGCCGAGCCTCCTGCGGTTTCCCCCCGCGCTCACCTCCCGGTGCTGTCACGCCAAGCGCCCAGGGTGAACCCACCCCGCCGTCACCCAGCGGGAGCTGGAGGGGACCCCCGGGGCAGCGTGTGCTGCTGGGCTCCCCTGCACGCACCCAGCCCTTGCCATACATCCCAGCCCTCCTCTGCACTGGCCCCTGCACCCCCTTTGCAGCCCTGTGCCCCTCTGAGCACACCGCACACCCCTCACACTCTGCTCTCTGCCCTCCCCACACCTCCCGCACCCCCTGTGCAGCCCCAGTGCCCCAGGGCTCGGTGCCAGACAGGGGTGACACAGCATCCTCCACCACGGGACATTCCCGACCCCACAGCAGTGCCTGGAGGAAGGAGGATGCAGCACCAGGAGGTGACGGGGGGTGAGGTCCCCGGGGTGTCACACGCCCCCGGGTCGGAGGTACAGGTGCCCCAGGGGAGCAGGAGGCAGGCAGGGGACAGCTGCCAGCCCTTCCCAGCCCCGTCACGGCCGCTGCACTCCCGGAGGAAGCTGCTCTGCGTTGCTCACCCGGCGCTGGTTATAAATACCCTCCCCATTTTAATGCGGCGGCGGCGGGAGCTATTCCGAGCCGGCAACGGGAAGCGAAACCCCGCACGGGTCCCGGCCCCTCTCCCCCGCCCCGGGATGGGCTGGGCAGTGCCCAGGGGCCACAAGGGCTTATTTGAAGCCCAGGAGCCGCGCACCCGCTTTGACCTTCTGTGCCTTCCACCGGAGCAGGCGGATGGCGCGGAGGCCGAACCGCAGCACGGCGTCGTACTTGAACACCAGCTTGTAGAAGGCGTCGGTGATGAGGGCGCCGCTGGGGTCGGCGTGTTTGAGCGCGGCCATCGGCGTGTACGCCACGTTGGTCTGGTGCCGGAACGGCGGCCGCGCCGCCTCGATCACCCGCAGGGTGTGCTGCACGTGGGCATGGGACTGTCCCCTTCCTGTCCCCACAGCCCAGCCCCAGCCCTCCACCATTCCCACCCCTACCCCTTTTCAACCCTGTCTGCATCCCATCCCCATCTGCATCTCCATCCTCAATGGCATTCCCATCTCCTCCCTTCCCATTCCCCTCCTATCCCCATTCCCATCCCAACTCCTCATTCACTTCCTGTCCCATCCCAAGCCCTTCCCATCCTGTCCCCATCTCTAATCCGTCCCGCCTCACCCCATCACCATTCCTATCCCATCCCCAACTCCTTCCCATTCTACCCCTCCTTAGCCTATCCCACCCCATCCCCATCCCCATCCCATCCTATCCCTATCTCCATCCCTTCCCATTCCCATTCCATTTCTCTCCCATCTCCATCCTCAGTTCCTTCCCATCTTATTCCCATCCCCTCCACATTCTCATCCCATCACCATTCCCATTCCCATTCCCAGCCATGCTCAGCCCCATTAGGATGGAGCTGTCTGGGTGCGAGCTGTCCCACTGCTGGCTGGGCATCGCTGCTCCTTGCTAGGTTTAATTGGCTAATTGTCCAATTGCCCAGGCGCCCCCAGCCCACTGGAGCCCCCTGCCCGCCTCTCACCTCTGCAATATCCTCGGGGGTCTGGCCCAGGCTGGTGAACACATCTCTGGAGTTCCTCAGGTAGAGCTCGGTGAAAATTTTGGCCGTCTCGGGGTCGGTCCTTGAGTAGTCGGCGCGTTCGGCTTCCTCGTACAACTTGGTCTCGAATTCCGTCATCACCGGCCCCGGCTCCACCAGGCTGATCCTGCCCAGGGATGGGGCACTGGGCACTGGGCACCCCCAGACCCCCCAGCCCCAGGGGCTGCGCGGCCGCCTGTCCCCGCACTCACGCCACGTTGAAGCGCAGCGCCTGCACCACCAGGCTCTCGCAGAACCCCTCCACCGCGAACTTGGAGGCCGAGTAGATGTCATTGAAGACGATGCCTGAATGGTTGGGAGTCCTGGTCAGGGCTGGGTGAGGGCTGGTCCCCCCAGGGCACCCCATTTTCCCCTACCCTGCAGGCCCATGATGCTGCTGATGACGACGATGTGGCCGCCGCGGCGTCTCTTCATGTCGGGCAGCACCTCCTTGACCAGGCGGACGAGGCCGAAGAAGTTGGTGTCCATGAGGCTCTGCATGGCTGCCAGGCTCTGGCACTCCAGGGGTCCCGCCATGCCCACCCCGGCATTGCTGACTGTGGGCAGGGGGGCATCAGTGGGGTGTGCCCTGGGCTGGGGGATCCCACACCCTGGGCATGGGGTGTCCCTGGTTCTCGGGGTGTCCCCAGCAGGGGATGTCCTGGGTGTGGAGGGTCCCTGGTGCAGGGTGTCCCTGGCAGAGAGGGTCATTGGTGTGTGGGGTCAGGGGGTCCCTTGTGAGTGAGGAGCCCCTGGCACGGGGGGGAGACAGTGTTTGGAGGGTCCCCACAATGGGATGTCCTGAGTTTGAAGGGTCCCTGGTATGGGACTGTCCCAGCACAGAGGGTCCCTGGTGCAGGGGGTCCCTGGCATGGACAGTCCCCATACACGGGGTCAGGCTCATGAGGTGTCTCTGGCTGGGAGAGTCCCAGCGCTGGGAGCACAAATGATCCCAGCACGGGACAAGCTTGGCTGGACAGCCCCCAGTACAGGGTCCCCATCACGGAGGGTCCCCGCACCGGGGTGGGAGAGAAATCCCGGGGCTCACCCAGGATATCGACGTGCCTCCCGGGGATGCTGTCGAGGCAGGCTCGGATGGAGCCCTCATCACACACGTCCAGCTGTTTGATCTCCAGCGTCCGGCCCAGCGCCGGCCCCGCCGCCGCCGCCAGCGCCCCGCTCCTGCCCACGTTCCTCATGGTGGCGATGACTGGGGGGCACAGGCGGCTCAGCCCCCGCGGGTTCTCCCCGGGGGCTGGGGGGGTCCCTCCACCCCGCTCACCTCGGAAGCGGCGCTGCTTGTCCCGGGCCAGCCGCACGGCCAGCGCCAGCCCGATGCCGGAGGAGCAGCCGGTGATCAGCACCGTCTTGGGAGCCATGGCACGGCCTCCCCCCCGCGCCCCAGCCCCCCGCCTTTATAGCAGCCGCCCCAGCCCCCCCAAATCCGAGCCCTTAATCCCTCCTGGATAATCCCCCCGCCCGGGGATTTGCGGCGGCCGCGTGGCTGAGCCGCACGTGGTGCCCGGGGAGCACAGAGGGGCCTTTGTGTGGGACCCGGGCACTGCGGGGACACAGCGGGACACTGCCAGGCGTGGGGACACTGCGGGACATGGGGACACTGCCAGCAGTGCTGCCACCAGCACTGGGGGGCTCTGGGAATGGGAAGGAACAAGGCAGGAGCTCTGCAAAAATAACCTTTATTATCACTGGTATAAAACATGTCCCAGTTCAACTGGCCTCGTGGGGACGCAGGGGACACGGTGATGGGTGCCCCCCTCACCCCCACACCCCGGGATCCCGCTCCTGGGGACCCCAAAACCCCCCTGGTGTGGGGGCAGGGAGTGCCAGGCCCCCGCAGGGACACTCGGGGCTGGTGCTGCAGGGCAGAGGGGAGAAAGTGCTTGAGTGTGGGGGTCCTGGCGGTGGGCTGTGCCAAGCTGTGCCATACTGGCAGTGCCAGGCTGTGCCAAACCACCCAGCTATGCCAGACTGTGCCAAATTGTGCCACGCTGGTGGTGCTGGGCTGTGCCAAACCATCCCACTGGTGCCAGGCTGTGTCAAGCTGTGCTGGCAGCGCCGGGCTGTGCTGGGTTGTGCCACGTTGGTGGTGCCCAGCTGTGCCAAACTGCGCTGGTGGTGCTGGGCTGTGCCAAGCCGTGCCCTATCAGCAGGGCCAGGCTGCACCAAACCATCCCAGTGGTGCCAGGCTGTGCCGAGCCATTCCGTGCCGGTGGTGAGACCGAGCCAAAGAGCACCAGCAGTGCCAGACTGCTCCGAGCCACGCCGGCAGTGCCAGACTGAGCCAAACCCTGCCATGCCGGTGGTGCCAGGCTGTGCCAGACCCTGCCATGGTGCCCTCAGAGGGCCACGCAGGTGCAGTAGTGCCGCAGCTTGCAGGGCAGGATGCCGCGGTTGATCTGGTGGAACTCCACGAGCTGGATGAGGTCAGCGAAGCGCGTCTGCCCGTCATCCATGGTGAAGTAGAGCCGACCCTCCTCCTCGCTCTGCGGGGGAGCTGTGGGTCAGGACCCCTCTCCCCAGCCCCCCCGGCTCCCCCAGCCCCGCGCCGGCACTCACCGGCAGGATGAGGTAGTGTTTGATGCGCTGCAGGTGGCACAGGGACAGCACGAAGCCCTTGGGGTTCCGCTGGCTCTCCCGCACCAGGAAGACCCTGTGGGACGCCCCAGGGGTGTCACTGCTGGCCCCAGGTCCCCTCTGCCCTCCCAGTGTCACCCACAGGGTGCCACAAACCCCCCTGTGAAGAGCTGGGAGTAGCCTGGTGCCCCCTGGCAGTCTGTGTCCCCCCAGGAGCCTGTGCCCCCCAAACCCTGCAAAATCCCGGGAGTCACAACCCCCTGGGATCACTCACCCCCACACATATCCTGTATCCCCCCAGGAGCTGCAAGACCCTGTCACCCTTGGGCTCCTGTACCTCCCTGGAGTTCCATGTCCCCCCCAGGAGCCCCGGGGACCCCCAAACCCCCCACCCCAGGGTCCCGTACCCGTCCACCAAGCCCTGACGGCCGATGAGCTGCTGGGTGTCCTCCCGGGAGATGCGCCCGTGGAACCAGGGCTGGGTGCGGTGGATGGCTGTGGGGAGAGGGGTGTCAGGCTTGGGGGGGACCCCCTGCCCGGGCCAGGGATCCCCGCTGGGCACTGACCCCCCCATCTCACCGGCACTGAGCGGGGAGCTGTGGCAGGCCGCGGGCAGGCTGTAGCGGTGTGTCGTCTTCTTCTGGGCACACAAAGAAAGGAGGGGACGTTAGGGTGGGCTCAGGGGGACACCCCCTCACTCCCCAGCACCCCAACTCACCCTCCAGGCCTGTGCCTCCTCCAGGGCTGCGGTCAGAACCTCATTGGGGTTCTCGATCACCCGGCCCGTGCACCCTGAGAAGTCCATGGCCACCAGCGCATTGTCCGAGACGCTTCGCTGTGGGGACAGGGGGGTCACCGGAGGGTCCCCCACGGGCCAGGGGCTGCAGGGGCAGGGGACACTCACCAGGGGCGTGGGGCCGATCCAGGGGGGCTGGCTCAGTCGTGCCTGAGCTTGCTGGTAATTGCGGTAGAGCTGCATCCCGTACTGGGAGAACAGCCCTGTCAGCTGGGGGGCCCTGCTGTGGGGTGGGGGAGCACCC
>NC_031796.1:945142-947962 GCF_001522545.3 Parus major | reverse complement strand
AGCCGGGGTGGGGGAGCACCCCGGGCCACCCAGGGACCTCCACAGCCACCCAGAGCAGGGCTGGGGACCTCTGCATCCGCTCCACATGGGCACAGGGACACCCACCCCAAACATTTTCACTGGGATGGGGTCACCCCTCCAGCATCCCTCTAGAACCCCTCCACATTCCCTGCCTTGTAGCTCCCCAGCATCTTCCCAGCATCCCCCCAGTATCCCACAAGCTTCCTCCCATCATCCCTCCAGCTACCACCCAGCATCACCCCAGGATTCCTCCAGAATCCCCCCGTTATCCCTCTGGTGTCCCCCCAGCCACCATCCCAGTGTCCCCCCAGCACGGGGCCGGCAGATCCCGTCCGGGGCTCACCTTGAAGAGCCGGAACGCGGCCATCCAGCAGCTGCGGCTCTGCTCATCCTCACTGCAGAGCAGCTTCAGGCCCTTCACGCCGCTCCGCACCTTGTGGGGCTGCGGGAGAGGCCGGAGCCGTCACGGGGCAGCCCCGGCTGGCTCTGAGGGGACAGAGAGCCCTTGGCAGGGGGAGGCACAGGGAATGACCCTGCCACAGGCAGGGACATCCCCACCTTGATGCAGAAGCCGAATTCGGTGGGGGTCCCGTAGAGCTTCTTGCCCTGCGTCACGTAGTAGATGTTGGACTCGGTGAGGTCGGCGAAGTACTGGAGGTGCCGGGGGTCCTGGGGGGTAGGGGGTGTCAGGGCTGGCCCTGCTGCACCCCCTGGCCATGCCCCCTCCCCTCGGGACCCCCTGCCCTCACCTTGGAGGTGCCCTTGGTGGAGTAGTAGAGCCCCGAGCGGCGCAGGGAGAAGTGGAAACGCTTCCAGACCTTGCGCCCGGCCTCCCGCAGCTGCAGGAAGCCCTGGACCTCAGGACAGCTCCCAGAGTTGAGGAAATTCTGGGGGGACACGAGGGCTGAGGGGCACGGCAGGGTCCCCAGGGCACGGCAGGGTCCCCAGGGCACGGCCAGGCATGGTGCCCCGTACCTGGATGAGCTCGGAGTGTGCCATGCTCTTGTTGGCCTCCAGGCAGCTGGACACCATCACCTCAGGGAACAGCGACTGCTGGGGGACAGGGGGTCAGCAGGGACCCTCGGGGCGCTCAGGGTCCCCAAGGGGGGTTACAGAGGACGCCCACCTACCGCGTTGCTCTTGAAGAGCTCGTACTTGGCGAAGTTCTTGCGGAACACGAAGCGGCTGTCGGCACCCAGGGCCCAGGAGCTCTGCACCTCCACCACCGACTCGTGGTCCTCCAGGCAGCGCTCTGGGCAGGACAGGGGGGTCAGCAGGGCCGGGGGTCCCGCGGGCCGTGTCCCTGCCGTGCCCCCACGGCCGCTCACCCAGGGCCAGGTGCTGGTGCAGCTCCACCAGGGCCCAGCTGTGGTCGTGCAGAGCCCGTGTCCTGCGCACCAGGGTCTCGCAGAGCTGCCGCGCCGTGGTCCCCGCCGACGCCTCCAGCGAGCGGCACGCGCCGTCCTCGCCGAACACCTTCACCACCTGGCAGGTGGGACAGGGGCTGTCAGGGCCCCCCAGCACGAGGGGACCCTGCAGAACCTGCAGGTGAGACCACCCCCCCTTCACCTCCTGCTCTCCAACTCGTGTGGGAGGTGCTGCCTGTCCCAGGGATGGGACCCCCTCTTCCCAGCCCCTTGGCCCCCCGGCCCAGGAGGGTGGGACCTCTGTAGAGTGGTCCCTGTCCAAAGGCTGAGAGCCTTTCCCAGACCCTCAACTCACATGGGGGGAGGTTTCTGCCCCAGAGCTGAGACCCTCCCCTCTCTCCAGCCCCCTGACTCCACTTCACATGGGAGGTGCCCTCGCTGGGGTGGTCCCTGCCCCCAGACCAAGAATCCCCTCCCCAGGACCCCTGTCCCAGACCTCAGCCCCCCTTTCCAGCCCCCAGACTCACGTGGGAGGTGCCCTCGCGGGGGGCTCCCTGTCCCAGGGCCGGGCTGCTCAGGATGGGTGAGTTGGAGGGGCTGCAGAGCTCGGGGAAGGGGTTGGGGATGCTGGGCAGTGACGACGCCCGTGGCTCCTCCTGCGGTGGCTGCCGGCTGCAGGCACAGGGGGGTGAGCTCGGTGCCCCCTGTGACACCCCTGAGCACCCCCTGGACTCCCTTTAACCTCCCCTGCCCCCCCAGGCCTCACACCCACCTGCTGCCGTGGATGAGGAGGGGCTGGGAGCGCTTGACCTCGGGCAGCCCCTCGCCCCCATCCCGCTCACCAGGACCCCCATCCTGCTCGGGGGGCTCCCAGAGGCTGCTCTGCTGAGCCCCCCCCTCCATGGCATTATCTGTGGGGAGAGAGGGGGTCTGGCACCTGGTCCTCGTGCCTTTAGGGGGGCCATGGCCACATTTAGGGGTGTGGGCAGCCCCCACAGGACACCACACCGGGCTCCATGTGGGCTCCCACCCCTGGCGCCCACCAGGGGTATTTTCCTGGTGCCCAGACAAGCAGGACCCCAGCCCTGGGGGTCTGGCTGAGCCTCAGGTGGCCACCAGGGGTGTCCCAGTCCCCCCAGTCCGGGTACTGGGGGCTGGAGCATCACATTGATGGCGAGCACAGCCATGAGACCCCCAAGAATCCCCCACATCGCACGTGGGACCCTCACCAGTGACCCCACATCAGCACTGAGAGCACTGGGAGAAGCTGGCTGAGCCGTGCTGGGCTGAGCTTTGCCAGGCTGAGCTTTGCCGGGCTGAGCTTTGCCAGGCTGAGCTTTGCCAGGCTGAGCCGTGCTGGGCTGAGCCGTGCTGGGCTGAGCCGTGCTGGGCTGAGCTCTGCCAGGCTGAGCTTTGCCAGGCCGAGCCGTGC
>NC_031796.1:941725-944782 GCF_001522545.3 Parus major | reverse complement strand
CCCCGTGTCCCCACCCGCGCCGGTGCCAGCGCCCACGCGGTGCCACCGTGCTGGGACACCGGCCGTGCCACCGTGCTGGGACACCGCCGGCCGTGCCACCGTGCTGGGACACCACCGGCCGTGCCACCGTGCTGGGACACCGCTGGCCGTGCTGGGACACCGGACACATTCGGACACCGGCCACGCTCCGACACCGGCCACGCTCCGACACCGGCCGTGCTCGGACACCGGCCGTGCTCGGACACCGGACACATTCGGACACCGGCCGTGCTCGGACACCGGCCGTGCTCGGACACCGGCTCCAGACCGGCCCGCAGCAGGACCGGGGATGCGCCCCGGCCCCGGCAGCACGTGGCACACGTAACACACACGTGGCACCCACGGTGGCGCTCGGTGGCCGCGGGCGCTGGAGCCGGCGGTCCCGGGACGCCGGTACAGCCGCGTTAATCATTCGCCCGCTGCCCGTCCCTGTCCCCACCTCCTGCCACCTCTCGGGGTCCAAGTCCATGGCTGGGCAGGACTGATGTCACCCTCATGCCATTCGTGTCCCTGCCGTGTCCCTGTCCCCATCCCAGCGTCCCACAGGACCCTCTGTTCCATCCCCGCTCCCTGTCCAGGCCGGGCCGGGCCGGGCCCCCCTCCCTGGCCAGACCCCGGGGTGATCTGGGGACACGGGGACAGCCGGGGTCAGGCAGGGTGATGCTGCCGGTGGGACACAGCAGGGGACACGGGGGGATGTGACGCTGCCCTGGCACCAAGCCCCAGCCCAGCCCCACGGCCTCGGGTCACCCCGGTGCCAGCCCTGTCCTGGTGGCCCTGGCAGGGCTCCAGCAGGGTGGGGACACACGGGGTGTCCCGGGGGCGTGGGACAAACAGGGACACAGGGCAAAGGGACAGGGGCCATCAGGGTTATGGGGTGGGGGACTGGAGGGGGTCAGGACCACCAGGATGGGCCCCAGGGCCACCAGGGCTGTGGAGCGGGGCAGAGGCACCGGATCGAGGGGATGGGGTCCCAGGGCAACAGGGCTGAGGGACAGGATCCCAGAACCACCAGGATTAGGGGATGGGATGTCCCAGGGACACCAGGGTTAAGGAATGGAATCACGGGGTCACCAGGGTAAGGGACAGGGTGCTGGGGACCAGCAGGATTAGGGAACAGGATCCCAGCTGTGGGCGGGGGTCCCGGTGTGTGCCGGGGCTGGGGGGGACAGGGCTCCCCAGGGGTGCAGAGGCAGCAGAGGAGCCACGGCGGGACGGCCGAGGAAGAGGAAGAGCCGGGAGGAAGGCGGGAAGGAGGGAGGGAAGGGGTGCAGGCGCAGTGAGAGGTCCAGGGTTGTTCCCGGCAGGATGGGGCCAACACCCCGGGATGAGAACCGACCCTCCAGCCCCAGGATCCCCCCAGGAGCCCCCCAGGAGTCCCCGGGAGTCCCCAGCCCGGCCCCGCTCCTACCTGCAGCGTCCGCCGCGTCCCGGCAGCCTCCCGCCGGACCAGGGATTCCTGTTCTCCCCGGCTTTATCTACCTGCGCCAGCTCCCGCCCCCGCCTGACATCACCGCGCCCCGGGCCTGCTGCCCGACACCGGCCCCCCACCAACACCCAGGGGAGCCCCCCGGCCCCCCGGCCCCTGGGTGGGGTGTCCAGCCTGGCCCCGGCCCAGTCTCGGGGGGCTGGACCCCCCCAAACCCACCCCCCACGACCCCCCGAGGTGGTGATGGGGAGTTTCCCACAATGCACTGGGGTGACCCCTGGAGCCGTGGGGGGACACGGGGCCTCGGTCCCTGGGATGTTCTGGGGGTGCAGAGCCCAGAGCCCCCCAGCCCACCCCTTGGGAGTCCCCAGCCCCAGGGTGTGGGGTTTGGGGCTCCCCTGGGACCCCCAGAGTGGGGGGCTGGAAGGGTCCCACAGCAGGAGGGGGATGTCCCCATTGTCCCCTAAGGGACCCCTGCCAGGTGGGACCACAGGGTGGTGGGGGGGTCATGGGGGTCTCATGCTGCTCAGGGGCCATTCCAGGAGGATTGGGGGGAGTATTTGGGATAACTGGGGGGACTCAGTGGGACGTGGGGTCCCTTAGGAACTCTGTGTGTGTCCTGTGGGGGTCCCTTGTGGGTGTCCCCACGCGGGGTCTGGGGTGCCCCGGGGTCACGGAGCCCCAGAGGTGTCCCCATAGAGGGGTTCAGGGGTTTGTGGAGGATGCTGAGGGTTCCATGGGGTCCCCTTGGTCTGTGGGGGGGCTACAAGGCCCTGTACAACCCCCACAGGGGTTTTAGGTGTGAGTCCCATGGAGCAGAGGGGGTTCCTATGGGACTAGAGAGTTCCTGTGAGGGTCATTTCAGGTCCGACGGGTTCCGTGTGGGTCCCCCGGGGGCCACCTTGGGTCCCACGGGGGTGGGTGAGGGTGACACGGGGGTCACTGAGGTCACTGTGCAGGTCCCCTGCGGGTGCTGGGGGTCACTGCAGGTGACACACGGGTGAGTCTGGGCTCCCCGGGGGTCACTTTAGGTCACTAGAGGTGTCCTGGGAGTCACTTTAGGTCACTGTGTGTCTCACGAGGGTCACTGAGGGTCAGTTTTGGTCCCCCGGGGGTCACCGGGGTCACGGCGGCTCTCCCGGAGGTCTCGGAGCAGACGAGACGAGCAGCGCGGCGGTGCAGAGCGGCCGGAAGTGCCGCGTCACGTGACCGCACCCGGAAGCGGCGGCGCGGCGGGACCGGGGGCCATGAGCAGCGGGGCGGGGGGCGCGACCGGGGACGGGAACGGGGCCGAGAGCGGGGCCGAGCGGCGGGTCCGCATCGTGGTGGAGTACTGGTGAGCGCCGGGGCCGCGGGGATCCGGGGGCGGGTGAAGCGAGGGGATCCTGGGGCATTCGGGGGTGGCAGCGAGCCGGGGTGGGGGAGCGGCCCTCAGCGATACTGGGGCGGCGGGAGCAGAAACTGGGGGAACTGGGGTGAGGCGTGCGGCGGGTTCAGGCGTGGAGGGGACAGAGGGGGGAGAAAGGGGCGGCTGAGGAGGATCTAGAGGGGTTTTGGGGCTGAGGAGGGGGCTGTAGGGAGGGTGAGGG
>NC_031796.1:929343-941361 GCF_001522545.3 Parus major | reverse complement strand
GGCTTCGAGGCCACGTACCAGGAGCTGGCGAGCGCCGTGCGGGACGAGTACCCCGACATCGAGATCGAGTCACGGCTGGGGGGCACCGGTGAGACCCCACAGCACCCCCAGCCTCGAGGGGGACACCCCAGGCCACCCCCAGCGCCATGCTGAGCTCTGGGGAGGGGCTGGGGTGGGATGAAGCTGGTTGGAAGTGCGAGGGGGCCGTGCCCTGGTTGCTGCCCCTCAGCAGGGTTGGTCTGGGGGCAGAGCTGGGGGTCTGCAGGAGCCCCTGGGGGTGCCCTGAGTGCTCGGCCAGCCCGCTGCTGCCGAGCTGGGGATGCCACCAGGGGTTTGGGGGGGACACAGCTCAGAGCTGGGCCTCGTGTGTGCCCTCAGGTGCCTTTGAGATCGAGATCAACGGGCAGCTCGTCTTCTCCAAGCTGGAGAACGGGGGCTTTCCCTACGAGAAGGACGTGAGTACCCACCCAGGGGTCCTGGGGTCAGCCAGGCTGGGCTGGGGGCGTTTGGTTTGCAGAGAGCCCCCCCTGGGATGGGCTCTGCCCACGGGGTCCCTGTTTTGTTGTTCCCCTTCCTGCTGCCCTGCCAGGACCCGCTGCAGGTCCTGCTGGGAGAGTGTGGCCGGGGTTTGTCCCTCCTGTCACCTCGGGGTGCTCCCAAGCCCTGGCTGCGAGCCCTGCCCTGCTGTGTCTCCCCAGCTGATCGAGGCCATCCGCAGAGCCCGAAATGGGGAGCCCCTGGAGAAAATCACCAACAGCCGCCCCCCCTGCGTCATCCTGTAACCCCCCGGGGCCGGCGGGGTCCCCCCGCGCCGCCTTCCTTCAATCCCTGCACGACTGGGGGGCAGCTCAGGAGCCTCCTGGGGACCCCCATCCTGGCACTGGGGGTCACCCTGTCCCCTGCTGACCTGCTGTGGGGTGTAGCCGTGGCCTGGGGGGGCTCTCCCTCCTGCCTTTGCCTTCCCCCCTCATCAGCTGCACCTCGCTGGGGGGCACAAGGGGGTCCCCGTGGCACCCTCATCTCTCTCTGCTGGCCTCTCCCCTCCCTCACCCCCTGGGCATCTGGGGGTCTCCCATGAACGGGGAGCCAGGCAGGAGCAGCTCCCAGCAGGTTCATTCCAAGGGGAACCCGCTGGCTGTAACTTCCCTGGGATTTGTTAATGATTAAAGTCCCTCTGTCACTGTTTAATCCGGGGCAGGGGCCGGCCATGGGAGCCCCAGCCCAGCCCCACGGCCACAGGTGTGTTCACATTCCCCCCTCCCCATTCCCAGGCTCCCAGCTCCTGCTTCCTGCCTGGAATGAGCCTGCCCTTGGCCTCGGGGCAAGGGGGCCCCCCTATTTATTCTATACTGTGTATAAACCCAACGGCCTGGGCGGAATAAAGGATGGAGAACGTGGCTCCTCTGGCATCCCTCGGGAATGGGGGGGTGGATCCTGCCTGGAATCAGGAATTTTATCCGTCAGGCAAGGGTGACAGAGGGGAGGGGAAGGGAGGGGGGAAAGAGGGAGGAGTGGGAGAAGGAAAAGGAGAAAAGGAAGGGGGAAGAAGAAAGAAATGGAGAAAGGGAAAATGGAACAGGAAAAGGAATGCAAGGAGAGAAAAGGGCAGAAAAAGGGGAAAAAAAGAGAGGGAAAAGAAAAGGGGAAAGGAAAAAGTGGAAAAAAGGGATAAGGGGAAAGGGAGGGGAAAAGTGAAAGGAATCAGGGAGGGGAAAAAAAAGGGAAAAGGGAACAAGAGAAGGAAAAAGGGAAGGGATACGACATGCTGGTCCTTGGGAGACAGCTGGATGTGACGGAAAAGAGGGAACCAAACAGACCACGAGAGTAGAAAAAACAAGCAATGTACAATTATCAAATATACATCCCGGTGCTTCCAAAGAATCCCGGAGCAGCCGGGACCGCTCTCAGTCCAGCTGCCCTCAGTGCAAGTCCACGTGTCCCAGGCACTGGGACAGCCCTGGGGTGGGGGGCACAGCAGAGGGTCTGTCCTCCTCCGGGCCGTGCTGGGTCCGAGCTCCCTGGGCTGCTCCAGGCACTGCCCAGCCTGCAGGCCCCCAGTGCCACCACCGAGGGTGACCCCTGTGTCCCCACTCAGCTGCTGCGCTGTCCCACAGCATCCCGGGCTCTCCCAGCCCTCCGTGGCCGGTGCCACCCCCGGGCAGAGGGGATGGACCCCCAGCCCCGTGGCCATGGCTTGTCCTTCCCTGAGCTGCCTCGGTGAAGTTGGGGGGGGTCTCTCCTATACGGCCGTGGCGTCGGGGCTGGCCAGGCCGAGGTACTCGGGGTTCTCGGCCGTGGGCGTCGTGCTGGGACCACCCTCGGGGCCCCCGGCCTTGGCGGGGTCCTGGTTCCAGTAGTAGGGGTTGTCGAAGGCCTGGCTGAAGGGGCCAGGGGTGGGGGGCCCATGGGGTGCCAGGTACTCGGGGTTCTCCACGGCGTGGCCGAAGGGCCCTGGGAAGGAGTTCTTGGGGTCTTTGATGAGCCCATTCTTCCCCTGGTGCCCCCGGGGCTTGTCCGGCGGGGATGGGGGGCTGCAGGGGCTGCGGGGCGGACGTTCCCCAGCCTGGTTCACGTACTCTGCAGGGTGAGTGACATGTTAGGGACCCCCCCAGGGGTCATGGGACAGGCACACACCCCCACCGCCTCCCCAAGGGTCCGGCCGTGCCCCCCCTACCTGGCATGGTGCTGTGGGGGGCCAGGACGGTGAAACCCTCGGGGTCCTCTCCATCCTTGGCCACCAGCTCGGTGGGATCCTCGCTATAGCGGGGCAGGGTCCCAGGCTCCCGCCCCGGGGGGCTCTGCAGGGCCACCTTGTCCCCATCCAACACCTCTGGGACGGGGTCCTCCGGCTCCTCTGCCAGGTCCTGGGCAGGGAACGGGAAGGAGGCCAAGCCCTCGCCCTCTTCCACCTTGGCCGGAGACTCCGCTGTGCTCTGGGTGTGGGAGAGGACATGGAGTGGGGCACTTGAGCCCACTCCGAGAACCGCCCCAGCCCTTTGCCCCTCGCAGACGTGGCACAGGGTCACCCCCACGCCTGCCCAGGACCGAGAGCTCCCTCCCAGCCCTCCCCACGTACCCGCATGGAGGAGATGCGGCTGCGGTAGGTGGTGGAGGTGTCGGTGCTGAAGAAGCCGTGGTGAGGCACCAGGTACTCCTCGGCATCCACCAGGTCATCCATGTCCTCCTCATCCAGCAGAGCGCGGTAGAAGGTGCTGTCCATGGAGCCGGGCAGCCCCACCAGGTCATTCTGGGAGGTCACAGCGGTCAGTGCTCGCCCCAGGGCACCGGCGAGGGGCGGGACCCTCGGGGACCTGCATACCTGGATGACCACGAAGCGCTGGGGGTCGCGGGCCATGCGGGAGAACTCGGTGACCAGCTCCCGGAACTTGGGCCGGCACTCGGAGTCAATCATCCAGCCTGGAGCAGAGGTGGGCACCATCAGGGCCGGGAGCAGGGTGACAGCACGCCCTGTCCCCTCCCTGTCCCCGTGTACCCTCCCCGTACATTTCACCATGATCATGTAGACGTCGATGGTGCAGATGGGCGGCTGCGGCAGCCGCTCGCCCTTCTCCAGCAGGTCCGGGATCTCCCGGGCAGGGATCCCGTCGTACGGCTTTGCCCCAAATGTCATCAGCTCCCACACGGTGACACCTGGAGGGGACGGGTGTGGGGGTGAGCAGTGCATTGGGACTCCCCAAATCCCCCCGGGGCGGGGACGCCCTGACGCACCGTAACTCCAGACGTCGCTCTGGTGCGTGAAGCGCCGGCGGAGGATGGACTCCAGCGCCATCCACTTGATGGGGACCTGGGGCAGGGCAGATGGAGAGGTGAGCAGGACCAGGAGGTGGCTGTCACCACGGGGAGCAGCACAGTCCCCGAGTCCCCAAGCCCTACCTTGCCACCATCAGCGTGGTACTCGGTCTCATCGATGTCGAGCAGCCGCGCCAGCCCAAAGTCGGTGATCTTGACGTGGTTGGGGCTCTTGACGAGGACGTTGCGAGCGGCCAAGTCCCGGTGCACCAGTCTCACCTCCTCCAGGTAACTCATCCCCTGGAGGTGGCACATGTCCAGCTGTCCCTGGTCTCCCCCAGGATCCCCCAGAGCTGCCCAGGTCCCCTGTCCTACCTTGGCAATCTGCACACACCAGTTGAGCAGGTCCTGGGAGCCGATGTGGTCCTTGTTCTCCCGCACGTAGTCCAGGAGGCAGCCGTAGGGCATCAGCTGCGTCACCAGCTGCACCGTGGAGGTCAGGCAGATGCCCAGCAGTCGGGACACGTAGGGGCTGCCCACCCCTGCCATCACATAGGCCTCCTGTGGGCAGCAGCGGGGTCAGGGGGAGGGTCAGGGTGGGCAGGGGACACCGCCAGCCCCATTCCTCCCCAGTGCCGTGGCCACACTCACATCCAGGATCTCCTTGTTGGCTTTGGGTGATGTGTTCTCCCGCAGGACTTTGATGGCCACCGGGATCTTCACGCTCTCCCCATCGGGGATCCAGATGCCCTGAGGTGGGGACAAGCGGGTGAGGGCGTGCAGAGCAGGGAGGGTCACGACCCGCTGTGCTGTCCCCACCCCTCACCTTATAGACGGTGCCAAAAGCACCGGAACCCAAAACTTTCACTTTCTTGAGCTCCGTCTCCTTGAGGATCCTCATCTGGGCTTGGTTTGGGAGGGCCCCGCTGGGCGTCAGCGGCTCCACCAGCTGTGGGGCATGGAGGGGTGAGGGGGGCCGGGCTCCTGATCCCTCCCAGGCACCGAGGGTCCGCTCCTGCCCCCCGGGAGGTCCCCACCTCGGTCTCCTGCAGCAGCCGCCGCATGGTGTGCTTGCGCTCCTGCTGCCGCCGGCGCTTGACGCAGATGACGGTGATGAGGAGCAGGACAATGACCAGCAGAGCCCCCACCACGCCAGCGATGATGGACGTCACCTGGCTGCGTGGCAAGAGGCCATCAGCGTGGGGGACCCCCAGCACCCAGAGTGGCGCTGGCACAACACAGCCGCACTCCTACCTTGGCTTCTGGTCCACAGGACATCCGTCCTCATCCCGGATCGTGCATCTGGGGACACAGGGTGTAGCCCCCTGCTGTCAGCAGCCCCCTGCAGCTGCCAGCACCCCCCCATGCCAGCTGGGGACCCCCAACTCACGAGTGGGTGCAGTTGGTGGGGCAGAGCTGGCACACGCCGAATTCGTCCGGGTATTTCCAGACGGGCACGAAGGAGGCGTCGGCCTTGACGCCGCTGGGGCAGCGCCGCACGCACTGCTGGGCGTCCTTGTAGTGGGCACAGGCCACGCACTGGTCTGGATCCTGCAGGAATCGGGGTGGCTTGAGGGACCCGGGTGTCTGGGGGCACCCCCCACCCCAGCCAGCGTGTGTCCCTGTCCTCACCGATCCGAAGCAGGTCTCGGTGCCGTTCTGGGGCTGGCACTCGGGGTGGCACGGCAGGCACCGCGTCCCGTTGGCGTGCTCCCGGACGGCTCTGCAGGGCAAAGGGGCAGGGATGGGGTCCTGGCCCCACCCTGCAGTGTGTGTGGGGACTCTGTTTGCCACTCCCAAGGGTCGCTCACCCATCCAGGAGGTTGCAGGAGGCCACGCACTCCTGGCCGCGCAGGAACCGCTCACAGGCCACGCACTGGGTCGGGCCGGGGCCCCAGCAGTGCCCCTGGGCGCAGAGGTGGAAACAAACCAGCCCCTCGCTCTCTGCAAGGGGGGCACCATCAGCACCAGGGGGTTTGTCAGCAATGGGGGGGTCACTGTCTCCCCCCACCCCTCCAGGCCCCGCTTACCGCACTGCTCGGGGGGCTTGTTGTGGGTCTGGAAGAGGCGCTGGCGGGGGTTGCGGAAGATGCTGTGCCAGGGCACCTTCTGGAGGAAGCAGAGCTGGGGGTTGTGGTGCACCAGCACCATCCCGCTGCTGATCTCACGCAGGGCCCGCAGCCCCAGCGCCTGCACCGCCAGGTCCTGCAGCGTCAGCGAGTAGGCGCCACTGCCGAGACAGCCAGGGGTGAGACACGCGTGTCCCCGTGTCCCCCCACATCCTCCGTGTCCTCCCCGTGTCCCCCTGCATCCCCCCGTGTCCCACCCGTATCCCCTCATGTCCTGTCATCCCCCGTGTCCCCGTTGTTCCCTCTGTTCCCACACCCCCCGCAGCCCCCCGTGTCCTCCTGTGCTCCAACACCTCCCCACATCCCCTCTGTGTCCCTGTGTCCCCTCTGTGTCCCTGTGTCCCCTCTGTGTCCCTGTGTCCCCTCTGTGACTCCCTGTGTCCCTCCACACATCCCCGTGTACCCTCACGTGTCCCCTGCACCCCTCCACGTCCCCCTGTGCCCCCGTGTCCCCCCACATCCCCGGCCCCGCTCACTTGTGCAGCACCCGGCCCCGGATCACCCGCAGGTTTTGGAAGACTCCCAGGTCCTTCATGTCGGGCGGCCAGGCCGCGATGTGGAGGAAGCCTGGGGGGAGCTGAGTGTCACCACCCCCTGTACCCCCCAAACCCAGAGCCCTCAAATCCCCCCCAGCTCCCCCAGCTCTCACCTGTCAGCTCCTCCAGGCTCTCGAAGATCCGCAGCAGTTTGGGGTCCAGGGGTGGGGTGTTGGTGCTGGGGTCCCTGCCAGGGATGGGAGGGAGGTTGGGGGGGTCCTGCTGGGGGTCCCGGGGGGCTCAGTGGGGGGAATCAGGCACTCACCCAGCGAAGGTCTCGGGCAGGAAGGCCAGGCTCCCAAAAATCTTGGTGCAGCCGGAGAAGTGCTGGATGTTGGAGGCGTTTACGGCACGGACGCCCTTCAGGAAATCCACTCCCAGCCCGTAGCACACTGTGGGGGCACGGCAGGGCTGGGGTGCTCCTCCAGGACCCCCGAGCCCCCCAAAACACTGCCCCACCTGCCATGGAGGTACCCCACAGTGCATAGCAACACCCCCACACAGCCTTGGAGCCCCCAGAGCTGCACTGGGGACTGATCACCCACATCCCTGGGGTCCCCAGAGTACCCTCAAGGCTTGGGAAGGCTGCTTACCCACACACTTGGGGTTCTCAGAGTACCCCCAGCCCCCAGGGCACTGCTCACCTGCACCCCTGGGGTCCCCAGACATGTCCAGGTACTTGGGGGGCTGCTCACCCACAACCTTTGGAACCCCAGGAGCCCCCCAGCACATTGAGGAGCTGCTCATCCACAATCCAGCAATCTCCAGAGCCCCCCTCCCCAGCCTCTGGGGGCTGCTCACCCCCATTCCCAGGGCACCCAGAGCCTCCCCCAGACCCTGGGGGAGTTTCTCACCCTCTGGGCAGGGTTTGCTGCACTTCTCACACTTCTGGACATTGTTGACCGTGACCTCCTGGCTGTTCTGGGGGCACACGAGGGTGCAGGACCCCACCTCCGTGGCGAGGTAGTTGTCTGCAGGGGGCAGGGGGGGTGGTCAGGGCCACGCTGGCTGTCCCTGCACCCCCCCAGGGTGTCACTCACAGGGACACTGGCTGACACAGCTGGCACCAAACGTGTAGCGCCCGTCAGGGTTGGGCATCGACTCAAAAGTGTCCGAGTTGTAGACGACGAGCGGGGGGCAGTGCAGCTCACAGATCCCGCTCCGGTTGAAGTTCAGGCACGCCTGGAGAGGGGACACAGCCGTGTGAGACCCCCTGGTGCCCTCCAGGACCCCCTGGTGCCCCCCAGGACCCCCTGGTGCCCCCCAGGACCCACAGTGCCCCATCCCTTGCGCACCAGGCAGTCGGAGTGCTTGGGGCCGGTGCAGCCGGCGGCGCACTGCTCGTGGCAGCAGTCCGTGGGCTTCGTGCCCTTGCAGCGTGGGCAGCCATGGCAGATGCTGTTGGTCACTGCGGGGGCACGGAGGGACACGCTGGGGACAAGGACCCCCATGGATCCCCTCCAGGCAATGGGGGAGTCCCCAGGATAAGGGGCTGGAGGGTTTCCAGGGCAAAAATCTGGGTGGTGGGAATTCAGGTGCCAAATGGGGGCAGTGGGGCAGGAATCTGGGGGGTTCCCAGGGCTAGGATTTGGGGTGTGAGCAGGGGTCCTCAGGGTAGGGAATTGGGGTGTAGGGGGATGCTGCCAGAGCAGGGATTTTAGGGGATCTCTGGGGCCAGGATTTGGGTGCTACGTGGGGCTCAGTGGAACATGGATTTGGGGGTTGAACAGTAAGGTCAGGGTGATTCTGGGAGCAAGATTTAGGTGGCAAATAGGGAAAATGGGAAAATGGAATGTCCAGAGGGTCTCTGGGAACAGGACTTAGGTGGCAAGTAGGGCAGCAATGTGGGAGTGCAAGCAGAAGGTCCAGGGAGTCTCTGGGACAGAGATTTCGGTGCCAGGTGAGGATCAGCAGAGCAGGGGCATACAGAGGGAAGGAAAATGGTTCCCAGGGGCTTTGGGGGTCCCTGGAGTGGGTCAGAGCCTCTGAGGGCCCCTCACTCACGTGTCTGGCAGTCCTGTTTGTCCTCGCCCCAGCAGTGCCCCTCAGCACAGAGAGCCTGGCAGTCGGGACCTGCGCAGGGGGAAACGTGAGCAGGGGGTGCCAGGGGGGGCTGGAACCCCCAGACCCCTCCCTGGGGCACTCACAGCTGCGGGTGCGGGTGGTGTCCACCTGGATCTCGGCACGGAACTCGTTGTGCCGGTGGAAGATGTCGCTCCAGAGGATTGTCTCCTGGAAGCAGAGCTCAGGGTTCCTCTCGATGCGCACCCCTCCCTTCAGGATCTCTGTGGGGGGACGGGTAGGGGGGCTCAGCATGGGCACAGGGGAGTCCTGCAGCCCCGTGGGGACTCCCAGTCCTTGGCAGGGACCTGCCACTCCACGGGAGCACCCAGTCCTGGGTGGGGACCCACCACGGGGACACCCAGACCTGGACAGTGACCTGCCACCCCATGGAACCGCCCAGCCCAGCCCAGAGCTGGCAGCTCCCAACTGCAGGAGCAGCAACCCCCATCCCCAAACCCGCCGTGCCAGCCCCAGCCGGGGGTCCCCCCACCTGTGAGGTGCCTCATGCCGAGCTGGCGCAGCCCCGGTGCCCCGGCGGGGCCGGCGTTGCCCACCACGGCCAGGGCGTAGCGGTCCTGGAAGAGCTGCGTGCCGCGGATGATGCGCAGGCTCTGCAGCTCCAGCCCGCTCACTTGGTTTTCCGCGATCAGCACGTACCCCTGCACCTCCTTGATGTCCTGGGATGGGGGGGACACGGGTGAGGGGCTGGCCGGACCCCCGTCCTTCCCCCCCTTCCTCGGGGCGGTGCGCACCTTGAGGAAGGCGGTGTCGGCGTCAGCGGGCAGGTAGGTGAGTTCCAGGTTGCCCTGGACCACCTGGCAGCCCTGGTAGAGGTGCCGCAGGGTCTCGTAGTGGCTCTCGGGGCTGGAGGGACGCAGCAGCTTCATGTCGGTGCCGGTGCAGACTGTGGGGACAGCGGGATCTCAGGGGGTCCCCGACCCCTCCTCTCCCCCGCGGGACGTGGAGCTGCGGCCCCCGCAGGAAACGCCGCGGATGCGGCGGCCGCCGTTTATCTCCGGGGCTGCTCCCAACAGCTTCCGATGGGTTTCCTGGATCGTGGCTCCCCCGGCTCCCACCCCGGCACGCGGCAAAGCTGCTCCCGGCTCTGGCACCGGGCCCCGCTCGAGGGACAACGGGGACCGCTGTCGTCCCGTGCCCGCGGCGGGGGCCGGGGACTGCTGGGGGCTGGGATGGGACCCCCAGAGCCGCGGGGCCGGAGCGGGGGCCGCGGGCAGGAATGCGCTGCCCACGCCGCCGGGGCGGCCGCGACGAGACAAGACCCGATTGTTGAGCGGCGACGGCTGCGGGGCCCGGCCGGCCCCATTGCGGGGGGCTGCTGGCCGGGCGAGCATCCCCGCGGCATCCGGGAGGGGTGGGGGGCGCGGGAGCCCGCCCTGGGTGCCGGGCCCCGGGCGAGTGAGTCACGGGCGCGGGTGGCACAGGGCCCCGGCCGCCCGCTCCCGGCTGGAACCGCCTTTTCAGGTCGGGCGTGTTTGGGGAGCAGCGGTGACGCAGGGCTGGCGGGCACGGCCCAGCCCCGGCGCGCCCGCGGCCCCCGGCACCCCAACACCGAGCCCGGGAGAGCCCCCGCGCCGGACCCCAGCCCCGCTCCGACACCGAGCCCGGCGGTGACCCTGCCGCCAACACAGCGTCACTCCCAGAGCCACCAGCCCTGAGGCGCTGCCATCCCAGCACGGGGCAGGGGGGCACACGGGGGCCAGCCGGGGGTTCGGTGTGCCGGTCCCCGGCTGCTCTGGGGCTGAGTGACAGCCCCCGGTGCTGGGCAGCTGCGTCCAGGGGACCCGGCTGGCACTCGCCTCCCCCGCCTGCTCCGAGGCCTCTGAGCCGGGAAACATACGGCCAGCAAGGAGGGAGCCCCCCGAATTTGGGGTTCAGCTCTCTCCCACCCGACCGGCTGTGCAACAGGGGGAACCCCGGAAGGAAACGAGCCGCTGTGTGGGGCGGCCAAAGCTCAAGGTCTCTGCCCACACCTGCTGTGGCACAAGCACGGGGAGCTGGGGCTTCCCCGGGCCAAAGGGCAGGTGGGACAAGTGAGCGCCAGCGCCAGGTCCTGGTGGGATCCCGGCTCCGTGCCCTAGGATTTGGCCTTGTCTGCTCGCCCAGATCCGTGGCTGGGCACCGGGAAGGGTCTGATCCATCCTGCCGGCCTCACTCCACCGTGAAACACCTCGGCTGCCCGCGGGTGTCCGGCAAAGCCCGTCGGCCACGTGCCCGCGGGGCTGCCCTGAGCCGGGGCTGCCGGACACGAACCCGGCCCCGGGGACGGGGAGACACCGCCGTGTCCCCAACCAGGAGCTCGCCTCACCCTGACCCTCCGAGCAGAGCGAGCCAGCAGTGGAGGCACACGGTGTGTCCCCCCGTCCTTGTCCCAGCACCTCACACCGGCTCGGTCCCACCGGGCATTCCCTTTCCAAACACCCGGTGCCGGAGCTGCCCCCGCAACAGGGAGGCAGCTGGGTCCAACTTTTGGGGCTGCTGGTGCCCACTTTGGGGCCACCAGCTCCATCCCCTGCTGGCCACGTTCCTGCCAGCCCCGCCGCGGTGCCTGGCCGAGGCCCGGGGGCTGTCGGGCCGGGCTCCCCGCTCCCCCCGGGGCTGGGCTGGGTGCGGCACGTCGAGAATGTGGATGGGAGCGACGGGGACGCACCCAGCCGCCCACCCGGCCGCTCCGTGGGGCACCGCGCCTGCCCCGCACCCCGAAGCCTCCCGATGTCCACGGGAAGGGAACCCCCACAAGTTGGGGGCCCCCGATCCCGCTTCTCCCGGCGGTACCGGAGCCCTGGGACCGGCTGCAGCAGGGGGTTCCCCGCTCCGGGTTTACCGGAGCCTAAATTCCTAAATTCCCCCCGGGAAAGCGGCACCGGGGGTCGTTCGGCTCAGGGGGGGGGGGCCGAGGCGCAGCGGGCAGGGCCTCCCCTTGGCTCCAGCGCCTCCCAGTACACACCAGTTCGGTCCCCAGTCCTGGCGGGGACTCGCGGCGTGGGGACACCGAGGACGCGCTGCCCGCGGCGGGGAAAACCGGGGGCGCCGAGGGGGCAGCGGGGGGACTGGGGAATGACCGGGGAAGGCGATCCCGTCACTTCCAACCGTGCAGCCCCCGGGCACACCAGACCTCGCGGCCCGGTGTCCCCCGGACCCACTCCCAGAGCTGCCCGGTCCCACCCCTGGTGCCCCCCCCGTTCGCAACTGGGGGCCTCCTCGGTCCCCTCCCGCTGCCCCCTCGGTTCCCCCCACGGTCCCCTCCCGGTTTTCTACTCGGTCCCACCCCCGATGTCCCCCCGGTGCCCTCTCGGTCACGCCCCCCGTGTCGTCCCCCCCCTCCCTTTCCCGGTTCTCCCTCTCGGTGCCCCCCCGGTCCCTGTCGGTCCCGTGCAAAACTTTGCTCGAAGTCGCGGCGCGGGGGACGCTCCCGCGGCCCGGGCTCCTCCCGATTCCCGGTGTCCCCCGTGCCCCCCGGAGCTCCCCGGTGGGACCCACCTTCAGCGGCGGAGCGGGGGCAGAGGGCGGCCAGCAGCAGC
>NC_031796.1:927754-929033 GCF_001522545.3 Parus major | reverse complement strand
GTCCTCCGTAGCACCGGGAATCACCGCCGTCCATCCCCCGGGAGCACCGGGGACTCCCCGTTCCCCCTTCCCATCCCCCGGAGCAGCGGGTGCCCCCCGCCCCAGGCCCCCCCGGCCATTACCCGGGAGCACCGGGGACCCCCCGGCTCTGATCCCACTTTCCACCCCCTCGGAGCACCAGGGACCCCTCTCCCCTCCAGTCCATCCCCCCACAGCACCGCGGACTGGTGTCCCATCCGGAGTCCCCCGTTCCCGTTCCGTGGGGGGCACCAGGGACTCCCCAGCCCCGGAGCTGTCCTGGGGTCCTGCTGCGATCTCGGGGTGCGAGGAGGACACGTCCTCCATCCCTGTCCCCTCACCTGCCTCCCTGGGGTTGTCACTGCCACCCATGTGGGGAGGGGGACAGAAATAGCACTCGTGGGTCTGGGGGGCAGCCCCAGGGGATGGGGGGCCAGCCCTGGCACCCAGGGATGCTGCAGGGGGTCGGGACAGTCCTGGGGGACAGGGACAGTCCAGCAGCATCTAACGGGTCCTTGATGAGGTGACCAAGAGCTGGCACCTGTCCCCCACCTGTTCCACCTTCACCTGCTGCCCTGGGCACACCGAGGGATTTGGGACGTGGGGTCCCGCAGAGGTGGGGACACCCCCGGATGGGAACCTCACCCGAACCCCCGGCCGGGCAGAGCCAGACACTGCACCGGGAGCGGCTGGGATGGGGAACCGGGACCTGCCCCCCGTGTACCCTTGTGTCACCCCGGCCCGTGCTGTGCTTCCACGTGTGTCACTGAGGCTGCCACGAGGGAGGAGCCCCCAAAGACGGCGACTCTCGGTGTTGGGGTCCCGCCTGCCACGGGGGCAGGAATGCGGATCCAGCACATCGCTGGCACCTGAGGCCAGGCCGCCACCGGGACCTCATCCCACGGCCACTGCCGGGGTCCTGCACGGCCGGGACCACTCAGTTCCTCAGGTCCCGCAGGACAGGACACGGGAGGGTCCCCGCAGGACACCGGGATCCGCGGGCCCCATGGGGGGATATATCCCATGAGCCTCTGCGGCGGGTAACGGGGGGATATATCCCATGAGCCTCTGCGGCGGGTAACGGGGGGATATATCCCATGAACCCCCATGGGGGGATATATCCCATCACCCCCCGCGGCCGGCGGGGGCGGTATATCCCATAGTGCCCCGCGCCGGCCCCATCTCCGGGGCGGGCCGGAAGCGGCCGGGCCGGGCGGCGATGGCGGCGCGGGCCGCGCTGCTGCTGCTTCTCATGGCGGCG
>NC_031796.1:923989-924896 GCF_001522545.3 Parus major | reverse complement strand
GGGGGGCACTGGGAGTGGACTGGGGGGCACTGGGCTATCCTGAGGCTTGTCTGGAGGCTGCAGGGCCGCACTAGGACCAGACCAGGAGGCACTGGGGCCAGCTAGAGCTAGACTGGGAGGCACTGGGCTGTACTGGGAGGCACTGGTCATGCTGGGAGGGGTCACTGGACTTTGCCATTTCTATACTGGTAGCCACTGGGCCGTGCTGGTTCTGTTCTGGGGGCTACTGGGCGGTGCTGGGGGTCACTCAGACTGTACTGGTGACTTTGGGCTGTGCTGGTGCTTATTCTTGGTCCATACTGGGAGGTGCTGGGGGCCACTGGGCTGTACTGGGGGCCACTGGACTTTGCTGGGGAAGGTTCTGGCCTCTCTTGGGCCAGTTTGGGCATGGCTGGAGCACCTGGGAGGACCCTGGGCTGTACTGGGAGGACACTGACCATCCTCTTCCTCCACAGGACGCTGGGGCTGCAGCGCCCGGCCTTAATCAGCATCTTCAGGGCCTTCCTCCTGCTCTTCCTCGCTGGCCACATCTCCTACCTGAGCCTCGTGCGCTTCGACTACGGCTACAACCTGGTGGCCAACGCCGCTGCTGGTGAGCTGGGAGGCACTGGGATGGACTGGGAGGCACTGGAGCTGCACTGGGAGCTACTGAAGCCAGGCTGGGGAGTGCTGGGCTGTACTGGGAGCCACTGGGCTGTACTGGGGCTGTGTCAGGGGTGCCTTCCCCAGCCCTGAGACCATCTCTGAGCCCCCATTTTCCCAGGAATGCTGCCCAGGGGTTTGGGTATCCCCCTGTTTCTGAATCCTCACGTTTTCCCAGGGGTGCTGACCATGGAGCTGGGTATCCCCATATCCCTGAGCTCCCCATTTTCCCAGGAATTCTGCCCAGGGGTTGGCACTCCCGTGT
>NC_031796.1:917695-920769 GCF_001522545.3 Parus major | reverse complement strand
CAGGGATGTGAGGATGGAATTCTGCAGGAATATGGGATGGGATTGTGCAGGGAGGTAGGGATTGGGTGGGCATTGTCCTGGGACACACAGGGATGTGGGGATGGGATCAATCCAGCACACACAGGGATATGGGGACAGGATCCTGCGGGGATGGGATGGATTTGGCACACAGGGATGTGGGGATGGGATGGATTTGGCACACACAGGGATATGGGGACAGGATCCTGCGGGGATGGGATGGATTCAGCACACAGGGATGTGGGGATGGGATCAATCCAGCACACGCAGGGATATGGGGACAGGATCCTGCGGGGCTGTGGGCTGGGATGCCGATTCCAGAACCTACAGGGACCCAGGAACCAGATCCCACCACGGCCAACCCAACACCCACAGGGACAAAGGGACAGGAGATCAACCCAGCAGCTGCAGGGATGTGGGGATGGGATCCAGGAGGGATCAAGAGCCGCAGGGAGGTGGGAACAGGATCAGCTGGGCACCCACAAGGACATGTGGATAGACTCCTATGGGGATCAACCCTTCATCCACAGGGAGAGAGACAGGATTCCATGGATATGGAGGCTGGGATCCTGCAGGGATCACCCCGGCATCTGCAGGGACGTGGGGCTGTGAACCCATGGGATTTGGGAACCTGTAAGGATGTGGGGCCATGATGCCATGGGATTTTGGTGACATGGTCCTGTAAGGATCACCTCAACGTGTGGGAAAACGTGGCTGTGATGCCACAGGATTCAGGGACATCGTTCTACAGGGATCAGCCCAGGATCTGTGAGGATTTGGATCTGTGATCCCGTGGATTTTGGGGACACAATCCAGCAGGGACCACCCCAGCACCACCCTCCCCCTGCGGTCCCACGGGCCCCCCCATGCCCCCCCATTGCCCCCCTACCCGCGCCCCTCGATCTTGCAGACGTGTTGGATGAAGGGGCTCCAGTCGAAGGCTCCGGGCTCGCCCCGCGCCCACCGGCCCAGCTCCTCCCGGTTCACCGCCAGGTAATCGGTGGCCACGATCTCCTCGAAGTGGTCGCAGGCGCTCAGCAGTTGGTAGATGGTGGGGCCCGAGCCCACATCGATCAACGTCCTCCCCCGGATCTCACCTGGCAGGGGGACAGGACATAGGTGTGGGGGGTCCCCGCATCCATCCGGGGAAGAGGGAAAGCCAGGGAAGGTCAGAGGAGCTGCCCCTGCGTGCCGCGGGTGCTCCGTGCCTCAGTTTCCCCGCCCCACTGCGAGCTTGGAGGGGGCTGCCCGCCGCCTTCCCCTCACCGCTGGCGAAGGTCTCGGCCAGGCATCGCAGCTTCCAGGGCACCACGAACTCCTCGGAGGAGAAGTCGGCGCGGGGCGGGAGGTAATTGTTGCGCAGGTACGCGCGGGGGTCGAAGTGCTCGTAGCCCTCGCGGAGCGCGGCCGGGCTGTTCATGGCGAGGGGCTGCGGCTCCGGCCCCGCCGCCGCCGCCTTTTATCCCTGCCCGGCCCGGGGGGGCCGCGGGGAGCCGCGACGGCTCCATCCATCCACCCCGCATCCCTCCATCCATCATCCAGCCCGCCTAACCCGGTTAGCGCCAGCGCCCCGGGGCCGCGGCCGGATCCATCCCGGAGCTGATAACGGCTCCCCGCCCTTCCCGGGCTGCGGGCATCCAGGAATCCTGTCCCTGAGCCCGGGGGAAATGTCCCCCCACCCCGAGAGGCGGCTGTGACCCCTCTGTGCTGCCTCGTGAGTGTCCCAGGGGATGAGGATGGATGGAGAGGGATTGGGAGAGGGGCAGAAATGGGATGGGGATGGGAAGGGACAGGAATGGGAGTGGGAAAGGATTGGAAAGGGATGGGGATGGAAATGGGGAGGGATTGGGGTGGAATGGGATGGGGATGAGAGTGGGAAGGGATTAGAATGAGATTGGGATTGGGATTGGGATGGGAAGGGATTGGGATGGGAAGGGATTGGGATGGGAAGGGATTGGGATGGGAAGGGATTGGGATAGGGCCCATCTGGGNTCCAGGGGGTGCTGGGAGTCTCACCCTTGAAATTGAGGCCCCCCCTTCTTGCTGGAGGGGCCCCTCTGCTGCTCCCCATGAGCCCCGGGGTTGCTGTGCTCAATGTTGGGTTCAGGGTTCCCCCAATCCCCCCCTTCCCACCCTGCTCAGCCAGCCAGGGGGGGGTCTGTGGCTCTGAACCCCCCCCTCAGCCCCCCTTGTCCCCCCAGTTTCCTGATGGACGACAGCCTCTACCTCCTGAAGGCCAACTCCGACCTCTTCAAAGTGGACTAGAGCTGCTGGGGGGGTGTGGAGGGCAAAACCCCTCGTGCCCCCCCAGGGCCGTGCCCTGCCCTGTGCCAAGCGACCTCCCGGCCCCCCCTGGCCACAGCCTCCTGCCCCCCCCGGTTGCCTTCTGAGGTTTGTTTTCCTCCCCTGACCCCCCATCTCCCCAGGGGGGTGGGAACCCCCCACTGCTGGGCACAGAGGGGTCAAAGAGAGCTGAGACCCCCCCCCAAACCCTCCCCGTGCTGAGCTGGGGACCCCCAGGAGGTGACAGTGGCTGCTGGGGCTCGCGGCGTAGGGGACACGTGGGTGATTGGGGGGCTCAGTGTGCATGGGGGGCTCTGCTGGGTGGCTCTGGCAGGGGTGGGGGGTGTTGTGTGGGTGCCTTGGGGCTGGGTGTGCCCCCTCCCGGCCCAGTGGGGCTGTGCCCCCCCCCATTCCCCCTCCCCGGGTGTGCTGTGGGATGTGAATAAAGCTGAGTTGAATCTGTGCAGTGCTGGGTGTTTGTCCCCTCCCCGTGTCCCCTCCCTGCCCCGAGGGCACCCTGTGCCCTCCCCACACCCCAGTGTACCCCATTCCCTTTTCCTGTCACCCCACAGCGCACCCACTGTCTTGCACCCCATTTCCCACCCTGTTTTCACCCTGTGCCCCCTCCAACATCCCCCTGTGTACCCCATATCCCCCCACCTCAATCCCCCCACTCACCCCATACCCACCCTGCACCCCATTTCCCACCCTGCTTTCACTCTGTCCCACCCCATGTGCCCCAAACCCCCTCAGCATACCCCATATCCCCCACC
>NC_031796.1:911981-916051 GCF_001522545.3 Parus major | reverse complement strand
CTCCCCCGGCCCCTCTGCCGCGCTCAGCCCCGCTGGGCCTCGTGGGAGAGGGAGCGGGAGAGGGTGCGGGGGATTCCCCCCTTGGCTCCGCGGAGGTCTGAGGGGGCGAAGAGGGGCACGGGGAGGGTGCGGGCGTAGGGCAGGAGGTGCTGGCTCAGGGGCTGCCCCAGGACCCCCACCCGCAGCAGCCCCCAGGGCGAGCGCTGCTGCAGCAGCCGCACGGCCCCGCGCTGCTCCAGCGTCTCCCGGCGCTGCGTGTCCACCTCCCGCCGGCACCACCTGCGCACCGGGCACTCGTGGGGGTGCGGGAGAGACCCCCGTGTCCTGCTCTGACCCTTTGGGGGTCACCCCACCCCGTCAGGACCACTGGAGACCCCTCCCATATCCCATGGACCCTCTCAGCCCCATGGGGACCACCCCATGGGAACCCCTGGAGACCCCCGTGTTCTCCTGGCCCATTGTGGAATCCCGGCTTCCCCCAGCCCCATAAAGAACTCAATTTCCTCACAGGGACCCCTGTGGTTCCCAATCCCTCTTGGACACCCCCCCACCACCTCCCTGGAGCTTCTCTGACACCACAGGGACCCTCGGAAACCCCCAAAGCCCCAAGACCCCTTGGAAACTTCATCATTTGGGACACTTGGAGCCCCCTCACAACCCAAAGACCCCATGGGAACACCCAAGTTTGGGACCCTTAGGCTGCCCAAAACCCCACTGGCACCCTTGGAGTCTCCTACAGCCCCAAACTCCCATGGAAAACCCCAATTTTGGAACCCTTGGAGCCACCCCACAAACCCATGAAAACCCCGTATTTTTGGACCCTTGGAGCCCCCCAAAACGCTACGGGGACCCCACGATTTGAGACGCTTTGAGCTCCCTACAACCCCATGGAAACCCCACATTCCAGAACCCTTGGAGCCCCCCACGAGCCCAATCCCCACAACAAAACCCCCAATCCTCCAGCACCCCCAGACCCCCCCAGACCCCCCGGACCCCTCACCCGTCCTCGGGCCGGGAGCTGAGCTCCAGGTCCAGCCACTCAGCACTGAAGGTCTCTCTCCGCCCCACGTCCTCCTCTTGGACACAGCAGCCCAGGCGAGCCGAGAGCAGCCCCCTGGAGCCCCCCACCACGCCAGGTCCCACCATGGTGCCGCTTTCCCCCCTCCCCTCAGCCCGCCCCGCTTTTATGGCCCCGCTGGGGCTATTTTGGGACGCGCCGCTGGCACCGGGCGCTGCCAAGGGGGGAGAGCGGGGGCGGTGGCACCTCGGACACGTGTGTGGCACACACGGGTGTGTCCCCCCCCCTCTCACGGCCGTGGGGATGAGGGGCAGACCCTGCCAACAACGTGCTGGCACCGGCAGGACCCCCCTGGCACCCGCCCAGGGCACGCCTGGCCTTTCCCTGTCCCCCAACAGCGCTGCGGTGACACGTGTCACCTCTGTGCCACCCCAGTGCCACCCACAGCAGCCGCTGACCCCAGAGGGACGCTGGGGTCCATCCCAGAGTGTCCCCCCGCACCCAGGACGGGGGTGTGGGGCTGTAGGGACCCCCAATGGGCTGTTTGCAGGGCCAACAGCCGGGTGGCCGTGACGCAGGGCTCTGGGGACAGAGGGGACGAGGGGCTCCAGCCCCCCCAGCTGTCCCCAGGCATGGGGGTCCCACCCCAGGGGATGAACCCAGGGCACTGGGGACAGCTGGTGTGGACAGAAATGCCCCAGGTGATGGAGCTGCCGGCGCCACCAGGGGGTGAGGGACAGTGCCACCCACACCCAGTGGCACAAGGAGCCTGGAGCCCCCACCCTTTGGCGCTGGGGGGGTCTTCAGGGTGACCCCAGCCCCACACCTGCCCCCACCCCTTCCATTCCCTGGTGACAAAGGGCACGCGGCTGACACGGAGCTGCAAACAGTGCAAGGCTTTAATTCAGCCCCCACAGATTGGGGGGGTGGTCCGGACCCCCCCAGGCCCTCGGGGGGGTGCAGAGAGCCCGGGAGGGGAGGGGGGGGCTGTGGGTGCCCCCCTCCCGCAGCGCAGCCCCCGTGTGCGGGCGGCCCCGCGCTGCCGCTGCCGCTGCTGCTGTTTTTAGAGCAGCACACGGCGCTCACAGGTAGAGAAACCGCAGTCGCCCCCGCGCCCCCCGCCCCCAACACCCCCCCACGACACCCCCAAAAAAGGATCCGAGTCTCTGCTTAAGGCAAATCCCGCGCTGGCTCCGCCAAGAGCTGCAGGTTTGGGAAGGAGGGGGCTCGGCCAGCGCCAAGGGGAGGTTTTTGGGGTCCCCAGTATTGTCCCCAGGGTGGGGGGCACAGCCCCGGGGTCACCGTGGCTGTGGGGGGGCCACAAACTTCAGCTGCTGGTGGAGGGGCAGAGCCTGGCCCGGGGCTCAGCTGAGCCCTCACTGACACGGCCACCACCTCTGTCCCCTCTTCCTCACGGAATTGGGGCGCAGCGACAGGAATCTGGGGGTGCCAGCTGAGCCCCCCAACTCATCCGTGGGGAGGGGGGGGCCGGCCCAGCCCCCCGGGGAGGGCAGGGCAGGGATTTGGCACGGAACAGTCGGGTCCTGGCTCCCCATCGGGGGCAACCGTGGTGGGAGGAGGGGCTGAGCCCCCCTGGCTTCAGCCCATGGCTGGCAGCGGGGGGACCCCTCCCTGGGGGGGTGCAGGGTCCTGTCCCCATCCCCACAGAGCACAGAGGGCTCTGGAATGTCCTCAGGGCTTGGAGCAGAGCTCGGCCACGCGCTGGCGCAGGTGGAAGGAGAACTCGAACATGGTGGCAGCCAGGCTCTGGTGGATCAGGTAGCGGGGCAGGCGACCCTGTGGACACAGGACAGGGACACGGGGACAGGAGGGACGGTTTGGAGCTGGGAGCTGCCCCCATCCCACCCTGGGAGGTTCCAGGGATGAGGACACAGGGCCATCAACCAGGGCTGCCCCCATCCCATTCTGGAGGGTTCCAGGGACATCAGTGAGGGGTTGGGGCTGGGGGCTGCCCCCATCCCATTCTGGAGGGTTCCAGGGACATCAGTGAGGGGTTGGGGCTGGGGGCTGCCCCCATCCCATTCTGGAAGGTTCCAGGGACACAAAAACGAGGCTGGTGGTTGGTCTCATCCCATTCCAGGGTGTTCCAAGGACACGAGGATTTGGGGCTGGGGGCTGCACCCAACCTGCCCTGGAGAAATCAGGGCTGGGGGCTGTGCCCCATCCCATCCCAGGGATGCAGAAGCCATGAATGGGGGTTGGGGCTGGGGTCTGCCCCTATCCCATCCCACCCCAGAGGGATCCAGGGATGCAGGAGCACCGCTGCGCGGAGCTGCGGCTCTCGGGGAGCTTCGATCCGGGGGAGGAACCGCAACGTGGTTGGATTTCTCTAAAAAAGCCCTGCACGACTCACCCCCCACCCGCCTCGGCCTCGGCTCTGTGGTGGGAGATCCATGAAAAAATAATAATCCTTGTCTCGGGGGGGGAGGGAGCTGAGGCAGGGCTGGGAACGGCTCCGGAGGCACGGAGGGATGAGTGGCCAGCTATCCCCAGGGTCAGGCAGGCACAGGACACTCTCCTCCCCCGGGACTGGGGTGGTCCAGCACACATCTTTTCCTGGAGTGGGTTTTCCCTCGGGCACAGGGGCAGGAAAAGTTGGAGGCCGCGGCTCCCGGGGCCGTTTCAGCCCGGACCCAAACACACACACACACACACACACGTGCGGAATCCTCCCTCCCCCAAGGAGCAGGAAGGGATGAGCCATGGGCTATAAATACCCGTCCAGGGCCAAAGGGAAGAGCGAGGAGCTGCCGAGGGGCTCTGGGCGCTGGCAGAGCCCCTGGGGAAGGCGGTGGGAGCACTTGGGGGTTATTAATAGCTCGGCATTCCTTCCACGGCAGAGGCGGCGCCGGGCCCGGGAAGAACAAGAAACCTCTTTTCTTTCCGAGCCCACCACGGGGGGTTTGTTACCCAAAACCTGCCCGCGATGGGTGCCAGATCCACAACAGGAAAACACATCCCTGGCACACCGGGAAGGGCACGCTCTGCTCCATCCCGCTCCCGGCGCTTCCCCAAAGCTTTCCCGAAGCGT
>NC_031796.1:905732-911909 GCF_001522545.3 Parus major | reverse complement strand
GGGGAGGGGAGGGGAGGGGAGGGGAGGGGAGAGGAGGGGGCCGCAGCGCTGCAGCACAGCCGAGGGATGAATGGAGCCTTTGTGCTGCTGCGGCAGCGCCGTTACCACGTCAACCTTCCGCGGAGGAAGGAACGGGGCCAGCTCCGCTCCCGCTCCCGCATCCGCCCCATCCCGGTCCCTCCGTGCCTTTTGTCCGGGACATCGGCAAGGACACGCAGCTCCACAAATAACTCCGGAGCCGCGGCAGCTCGCTCCCCCGGGGGGGGATGTGGGGTGGGATGGGGTGGGGAGCAGGGAATTGCCCCTCGGGAGTGTTCCCGGGAGTGGGCAGGCACAAAACTTGCCGTGCCTCGAACTGGTTTTGGTCAGCAGTGAGGATAAAAGCTCCCTCTCCCCCAGTCCTGCACTCACAGGTGAAACCCTTAAGTGAGATCTTAAATAAGGAAGAGCTCCCAGGTTAAGGAAGAGCTTCCCCAACTCCCACTGGGAAAGGAGGAGGATTTTGGAGTAGTTTAACCCCCACTTGCCAAACCTGAGTCCCTTCAGGGCAGTGCTTGCTGAGGGGACACTTCTGTGGCTGCAGGACCTGGGAGCAGGGCCTGGGGCTGCTGGGGAGAGGGGAGAGCTGTGCTGGGGACAGGAGCTGCCTTTACCTTCAGATCCGTGTTGAGAATCCAGATGAAGGTGCAGACCTTGGCATTGCTGGGACATTTCAGGACGATGAATCCTCCAGGTCCATTCTCACCCCTGCAGAGGAAAGGCAGGAGGGTCAGGCAGAGCCAGGCTGGAATTCTGGCTGGGATTCTCCGTGGCTCTGGGATGCACCACATGGAGCTGAGCCTGGCAGCGAAGGCCAGAGCCCAGTGGGGCAGGAGCAGATGCTGGGAGCCCGGGAAGGTGTGTGCCTTGGCTCCAGGCACACGAGCCAGCACGGCAGGGCAGCTTTCCCACAGGTGCCTTGGCAGCGCCGGTGCCAGGGCCGCCGCTGGAGCAGCAGCTCTGCCTCTGGATCGTGCCAGCTGTTCCCCACAGCTTTCCCAGGCAGAACCCTGGGCACAAACAAAAGGTCCCAGGAAGCTCTGTGTTCTCAGGACAGGCTCAGCACTTGTCACTCCAGCCCCCAGATCCTTCCCAGCACCATCTGATCCGTCTCTGAGACGGGAGCTGTGCACACGCAGCCCAAATACAGATTTCCCTTCCCTCTTCAGAACACGCTATTTTTGCTGTATGCCTTCGTTAAAGGATTTTTCCAGGCCCTGAAGTCCCCAGTTCCTAAATAGACTGAGGCAGCTCCAACGGCTCTGAGATAAAATGTCAATTACTTTAACCAGATTATTGAGCAAACCGAAGTGGGAGCGTGCGGCGGCACAGCTGGGCCCCGGCAGGAACAAGGAGTCCTTGTCTGGTGAGCCCGACCCCGCCGGGATCCATCACCAGCCTGTCCCTTGGGAAGGGGAGAGGCCAAAGCCCTGCTGAGATTTTGGGAGCTGCTCCATCCTCGTTTCATCCCTCAGTGCCTCAAATTCGGTGAGTGAGCGGTTTATGAGCAGCAAAAGGCATGTGAGAGGCTCGGAGCCACAGCCAGCTGTTTACTGCCCCTCAGAAATCCCTGTTTGGGAATGAACTGTTACATAAACAGGATGTGGGGCTGGGATGGGGCTGCTGCTGTTACTGGTCAGCACCTCCACTCCCCCGAGCTGGGAAACGCCCCAGCACCGCTGACAGCGCCGAGAGTTTCTTGAACAAAGGGAGACGAACAAGGGAAGTGAGGTTCAGCTCCACAAATAGCTCAGCTTCCTGCAAATCCTGCCAGGAAGGCAGCAGGGCTCGCAGTTAAGTGGCTCTTTGCCTCGAAGCTCTGGAGAAGAGCGTGATCCCAGCTAAAAAAACAGCACCTGCCTCTCACCTGACGTACTTGGAGAGCGGAGGCTTCAGGCTGTGCGTGGTCGACATCCCTGAGGAAACGTACCTGTCTCTCCTCCTCTCGATCCGACGCACGTTCACAAAATCCCTGTGCAAAGAAAGAGCTTAAAAACACTCCTGGGGTGTGGAGGGGGCAGATCCTGCTCTCTGGACTGCTGGGAGAGGCTGTGGCAGGGCTGTGTCAACACAGGGACAAAGCACAGCCAAGCCTCGAGATCGGGGAGCCCGACTGACCGAGGTTTGGAGCTCTGAGAATCCTGCCAGGAGTGTCTGGAGGAAATTTCAGGGGCTGCTCACCCTTGGGAGTGTTACCTGCAGAGCTCCCAGCAGCCCAGAGCATTCCCAGTGCCCTAGAGGGGTGTCCCCGTGGTTTGGGGGGTGTTTAGGGGCACTGTGGGATGAACTGACCTTGGGGACACCACCCCGCCGGCAGCTCCGGCCGCCACGTCGTACGAGATGATCGTGTTGTCCTCAATCCGCTGCAAGATCTGGGGAAGAAATAAAAGAGAAGGGAGATTGGCTCAGGTTGTGCCTCCAAGACTGCACGTGGCAAGAGGACACAGCCCCTCCCCAAATCAGCACCAGGATCACACCAGAGGGTCTTTTGGGGCGGAGGGCGATGAGCTCTCATCTCCTGAGTTTTTGGGGGGCACAGGTGTCACCTCCAGCTCCCTTCCACGAGCCCCAGACCCTCCCAGCAGGCAGGGGCAAGTTTGGCTCAGCCCTGGCCCCTGTCCCTGCCCACCTCTGGGGCTCTTGGCCGGGCACAGGCGTGCAGCCGGCTGCCGCGGAGCGCGCGGAGCGCACGGATGAGCGGCGGAGATTTAACGCCTCGGTGACTGGGATCCAGCTCGGCTCCAGCACCGCCAGCAGCCTGTGTTGGACGGGGAAGCTCCAGCTCTCCGCTCCAAGGAGCTCCTGTGATTAAGCCATCTTTGTCCGGCACGCTCACCTGGCAAGCTGCCACTGTTCTGTTCCACAGGATCATCTTCTCGGGCTGCAGAATCACCTCCTGGTAAACCATTTCGGGAGAGCACTGCAGGAAAGCCTGAGGACAGAGCCAGAGCAGTCAGCCAGCCCCTCTGCTCCCCTTGGGGGAGATTATTTTTAAGGAAAACAGGGGAAAACACAAAGGACAAGTGGGATCAGAGGGGAGGGGAGGGCTGAGGCCAGCCTGGCTCCCCTGCACGCAAAGCCAAGGCTGTCACCCCTCTGTGCCAGTGCTCCCAGACCTCAGAATTTGGGAATCGCTGAGCTCTGCCTGTATGTCTGCCCCTCTCCCACCCTCAGCAGCTCCCTGAGCACCATTTCTTCGGGAAGCTGCATTTTTGACTGTTTTTTTTGGTTTTTTTCCCAAGCTCCAGCACACACAGCATCCACTCCATTCCCCCCCAGTCCCCACGGGAGCGGGGATCTTCGGAGGCGAACGGTTAACGCAGCAAAGTGGGACCATCCAGCTTTAGCTGGTGAACACAGAGCTGCTCCACTGGCAGCTCCTGCCAGCGAGGCAACATATGCACTGGAACAAAGAAAAGCCACGGCAGCACCGACGCTTCATTAAAGCGTGGTTCCCAGCCAAGCCACTCCAGCTTGGGAGAGGGCACGGAGCACGGCACTTCCGAGCGGCTCTGCCCGCTGCCAGGCAGCAGCAGACGCACGCCCAGCCCTGGCCTCGCTGGCAATTAGTTCCAATTAGCCTCCTTGGTCAGATTAGTCCGAGATGCTGGGGTTGGAAGCGAGTCCTGCAGTCACCTGCTCCCGATTCTAGCAGTGGAGTCTGGGGCCTTGGATATTTACTGGGGAGTTTGTCTGCCGGCCAAGGGGTTTTCCTGGAGAGATTCCCTAGTGCTGTTCGTCTATCTCAAGCACAGGGAGCGTGTTCTGCAGCCTGAGCTGTCCTGAAAGCTGAGCTGTGGCTCCTGCCCCGTGCCAAAGAGACCAAGGAATCGGCCCAAGGATGTTCTTACCTTTAAAATAAAGATCTTGCCGTGGAAAGGGATTTCAAAAGTGTAAACAACATCACCAAAGTCCTGTGCAAGAGATGAGAAAGTTGTATTTTTACCAGTGAAAGGGATTGTTTCTATTTAAGGTTGAAGTTTGCTAAAACTCTGAGGCTCCTGTCACCCCCTGCAGCCCCCAACCACCCCCTGCCCCCCACACCAAGGCAGCGACCTCAGCGCCGAAACCGCCCCGAGCACGTTTCAGCTGGCCCTGCCTAAATTTCCATCAACAAAACAATATCCAGAGAGGCAGCAGGGATGAGACAGAAAAAGAATCCGCCCCGTGCCAGGCTGCAAACCCCACGTCAAGGTCACATTCTCTTTGTGGCAGCACCGGGGTGCGAAGGGGGTGCGCTGCCAGCGCTGCTGGTGTTACCTAGGGCCGAGAGGAGCCTCCCCGGAGGGGCCAGGGATGGGCAGATGAAAACCTTTCATCGTTAGCCCTGTGTTAAACTCTGATTAGTCTATTTAAATCCATCCCCCTTTGGAAAAAGAAAACAATCTGCCCAGCTAGTTTGGCATCAGACAAAGGATCACTTGACAGGGGAATTTGAAACACCAGATGAGACAGCAGTTTGCAGGATTCGCACCCCCCGCCCCAGTCGTGTTTCAACCTCGTGAAACAAGGTTGGCTTTGGGGGGCAAACCCCCCCCTCCTCTCTCTGTCTGCTCTTCAGGGAGAGAAAAGAGCTCTGTGCACCCCAGAAAAGTCTGGAGTAGGCAGAGCCACATCCCAGATTTACACCCCAGGTTGCAGGTGCTGGGGAAGGGGGGACACGGTGGCTTTAGGGGTGGGATGAGCAGTTTAGTGCCCCACACGGGCCAAGAGCCCAGTTTGGCTCAAAGACACCTGGCCATGGAGCAAGGGCAGGGCTGTGGGATCAGCATTCCTCTGCTCTTTCCCATGGCTCTGCATCCCAAAGGTGAGCTGGCCCCATCCCACCCTCCGGACACAAGAGAGGAGGGAAGGGCCCTCTCCTGACAAACTGCAAGGCAATTAAACGTCTAATTAAATAAGAGGGGATTTTACATTTAACTGAACTGGAATAGATTCCTAATTCAATCAGGTAATTGTAACGCTTGTTAATTTTTCATGGCGCAAGGAGGTTTCCAAAGCCTCGTTTGTCCCGGTTTTTGCTAAGCCATCCATGCCCTCTGCCAGCTGGGGAGGAAAAACCACACTTGCATTGTTTTTCTCGAACTTCCAGTTCTCCTCCTGGGCGAGGATTTGGTCCACAACCTCCATGGCCTCTTTGCCTTGCCGGACATACTCCTTTTCCTGGGAAAGAAGGGAGGATTTCATTAGCTGGGCATGCAGGAAGCTCGAGGAGTGTGTGTGTGTGTGTGTGTGTGTGTGTGTGTGAGGCTGCTCCCCCCTCCCTGGGCTGGCAGAGGGAAAGGGGATCAGAAATCTCTTAATTTGGGTCACAGAGGCCTCATTTTGGAGCTCCAAGTCACGCTCCCCGCCCTGGCTTGGATCCACACACCAGCTGCTCCCGGCGGCTCCCGCCTTAGCAGGAGGGCTTCCAGCAGGCAAAGGGCTCTGGGATGTGCAGCTTCCTTCCTGGAGGAGCCAGAACTGGGGCTGAACACGAGCAGGACCTCTAGGAAAAGGGCACAAAGCCTGTGCCCAGCCGGGTTTTGGGGAGGTCAAGGCCTCAGGCCATGGGGAGAGGTGAGGTGAGCCCGTCCCAGAATGAGACCACGGAAGGGGGAATGGAGAGGGACAGGCAGGAGCAGAGCCAGAGCACATCCCTGTGGGATCCTGCAGGGAAGAGCACGCAGCTCTGGGGAAGTGGGATGGAAGTGGGGGGCTCAGAGCAGGCTCAGCCACACAGAGCTGAGGGGTCTGGAATGGGGGGCAGCAGAACCTGATGGGACCACAAGGCTGGGGAGACTCCCAGAGCCCCAAATCAGCCTGGAGCTGAAGGCAGGGCCAGGCCCTGTTTACCTGAGTTGTCAAGGCCTTCCTCCCCACACCTTCCTCATCCGAGTCGTTGTCTGAGCCTAGGGAAGCACCAATTATCTCACAGTTAATGAACACCCCACCAGTACCACCTCCCTCCCTTCTCCTGGGGGACAGTGTCTGATCCCTGTCCCTCATCCAACACGAAGGGCTGAGGGTGACTCTGGCCCTGTCTCCCTGAGCACCTGCTTGGCTCTCCAGAGGGCTGAGCTCATCCTGGGTGTCAGCTACACTGGGACAACTATTCCAGAGGGCTGAGCTCATCCTGGGTGTCAGCTACACTGCAAA
>NC_031796.1:899110-904992 GCF_001522545.3 Parus major | reverse complement strand
GCTGAGATGTCCCCACTCCACGCCAGCAGCTCTCCAGTGCTGGCACAGGGCAGTGACGTGCCACCAGCCCTTACCCTCACCTCCCTGCGACACCCAGCCCCGTGCCCTCTCCCCAGGGCAGTGTGTCCCAAGCACACAGCTCAGAGGATTTAATCCCAAGCCCCCACAAGGCTCTGGCTCCCCACGGAGCTGCAGCCCGGCTGGCAGGGGTGAGGGCAGCTCCGATAAAAAGGTGTGGTGTGGGAAGTGTGGCAGTGCCACCCCTGCCCAGCTGCAGGCACTGAGAGGGCAGAGGGGACTCTGCTCTGCAGTGTCAGTTCTTGGAGGCTCTGCCAAGGGTTGGGATAATGAGGCAGAGCTCGGGGAAGAGAGGATGGAGGTGAGGAATTCCATGATGAGCACGGGAAGTGAGGTGATGGCACAGGTGACCTTACCTGCGAAGGACTCGGGTGGGGAGTAGAACTGTCCCTCGGAGAGGGCTCGGGGGTACAGCAGTGGCCTCGAGGCTGCAGCCTGGGCTGCCAGGAACCCTGGGAATGGGAGCATGAGGATTTAACACCTGGCAGGTTCTGGGAGCGCAGCCCTGCCAAAACACCCTCTTGTTTTTCCCACGTTTTCCCCATCTCTTTTCCCACTGACACCAGCCAGCCTCAGCTCCTCTTGCCTCATCTTTTGTCTGAGACGTTTTATCTGCCCCGGAGATCAATGGGCTCTTCTGCCTGTCAAATAATCCAAAGGCGATTAAGCATCTAATTAAATAAGAGCTTCCCCTGGAAGCAATTTGGAACCTGAGCCTAATCCAATAGAGGCATTAAACACTTGATCATTTTTCATCTTAAAGCCTCCTTACAAGACCCAAACATCCTCTGGTGCTTTCCAGTCAGAGCATTTCTGACTGAGCCCTGCCTGACAAATGTCCCTTTTTAGTTTGGTGCCACTTCCCAGGCGGTGGTGACTCCTGGGAGAGGGACAAGCTCCTCGTGCTGCTGCAGGAATGGGCAGCTAATCCAGGCCAGCTCCCTGGAAGGACCCTGGGAGTTAAAGGGTGATGTGTGAAGCATTAGGTCAGCCCCAATCCCTGCTCAGTGTGACCTCAGAGGCCACAGGTCGCAGAATTTCACACCCCATAACTCACCCTGTGCCACAGAATGTGTCTGTGGCTCCAGCAGCCCTCCTGGAAAGGGCTCCAGCCAGGTCCAAACACAGATATCAGGGACAGGGAGTCCAACACTCTGCCTGGCATTTGCCTCCCTGTTTCCAAACACTTTCTCCCATGCAGAGCTCAGCTCTGTCTCCAGCACGTCTGGCTGCAGGATCCAGCCATTGGGAAATCTGGCACAATTTTTCTGCCCTCAATTAAAAGATGCTTTTTATAATCTGGTGTTTTCTTCCCCTGAAGGGACTTGTTGACCATTACAGAACTGAGTCAGGCATTTCCCATCCCATCCAGGCTGGAGATCCCTTTTCCAGAAATGTCACATCAAGGTGCTGCCAGGCCTGGTTGGATTTGTCCAACTCTTACCAGAGAGGAGCAAAAATACTCACATCGTTCCTCTTCTGCTTCCTGAGTTAGGACTTTAAAATCCAGGAACCAGGTCTCCAGCCAAGCAATGACAAAGGACACGATGGGAAGTAAATACCCAAAAGCCCCTTTGGTCAGAAGCTGTGGGGGAAGAAGCAGAAACCTCAGGGAATGAGCCAGAGAGGGAATAAAACAGCACTGAGAAATCACAGAGCAACTTCCTGCGAGCCCAGGGAAACCGACCTCGGAGAGGATGACCTTTACAATCAGGAAGGCACTGGATACCAGGGTAGTGACCTGAAAAAATAAGTGGACAGAGCTCAGATCCCTGAGAAGTCCAGGAGGAGAGGGAAAACTCCCCAGAGGAAAGGCAGGAGTGCCTCCTTACCGCGATGACCCACCAGTGGCGCAGGCGGACGACGGCGTAGCCCAAGAGCAGCACAAGAAAGCGAAACAGAGCCAAGAGCTGCAACAACAAACAGCCAGCCACAGCAGTCACTGCCCTTGTCCCTCTGCCAGGTGCTGGGAGGGCAGGGACAGGCACCAGATGGGCCAAGGCTGCAGCAGGAGGGGTCACTGAGGTGGGCAAGGGGAGACCCCGGAACCTCCCGGCCCCACTGAGCCTCGCAGGGAGGCTGAGATACTCACAAAGATATCAAAGAACGAGGTCTTGAATTTGTAGCTGATGATTTCATCCTTCAGGTTCTCCTTGATGCCCTCCTTGGTCTGAGGGAGACAGGGAAGCAGGAAGCTGTTGAGTGCACTGATAAGAAACTCATGGGAGAAGGAGCTAAGCAGTGCCCGGGGTTATGGCCAGGTCAGGGAATGCACCTGGAATACAAATGGTCCCACAGGCCCAGCACAGGAGCTGGGAGGATCCCATAGCACATTTCCTGCCTGGATTCACACCATGTTTCCCCCTGGGATCCACACGAGGTGGGGCAGGAGGGACATCAAACACCTTTAGGTTCCCAACACCCGAATCCCAAATCCTTGGTGGTGCCAGCAGCTCCTCACAGCCTGGAGCCCCTGGATGTGCACCTGCCACTGCTGCCCACCTTGTCCAGGTGGCAGATGGGAGGAGAGAAGGGCAAAAAAATGGAAAACAACAGGAAAAACGCTCCTCAGGAACCTTCACTAAGGCACTGAACAGCTTCCTATGGGGGCTCTCGGTGTCACTGAGGACCTGGGGGGATTTAAGGATCCTCCTCATGCAAAGCTCTGAGGGGTCCCTTCTCCCTCCAGCCGGCTTCCCACAGCTCCCAGCAGTGCTCCAGGAAACCTGATGGAAGAAGGGAAGCAGCAGGATCAAACGTGCTGGCAAAGGGGAAGAGGGAGGAGAGGGGGCTGCAGGGGGAATCTGAGAGAGGCAAAAACACTCTCTGGGATTTACAGGAGCGTGGAAAAAACTCATCCCGAGATAATCCAGGCTCTGACAGCCCTGGTGCTTTGGCCACCATAAATCCTGGGAGTCTGGAATGGCTGTCTGTGAGGAAGTGGAGGGCTCAGGTAACTGGAACAAATGTTTCACCTTTAGGCTATGGCTTTGGACGGGGCCCAGCTGGCCGGGAGCTGGCGGAGCCGGCAGCTGTTGGATGGGCTGTGAGGAACGAGCTGGTGGGTCTGGGGCCAGTCCTTGGCAGCCAGGGTGTCCTGGCACTCCAAGGGCAGCCACTGGGAAAGGATCCCTCTGGGTCAGGGCTTTGGCTTAAAACCCAGGGAGAGGGAGGCAGAAAGAGGGGGGTGAAGCTGGGCTGTGGCCACAGGACTCGGAGCAGCTTTGCTGAGCGGCCACCGAGAGCCTCTCCCCCCTTCCCTGGCTCCATGGGATGCTGCAGGAAGGAGGAGACACAGGGAAAGCTCTGGGTGATGGTTTTTGGGGGGTGTTTGTGGTGGATGGGCTGTGAGGAAGGAGTTGGTGGGTGCCAGTCCCTGGCAGAGGGGTGTCCTGGCACTCCAAGGGCAGCACAGAGCGGGAATGGGAAGGGATTCCTCCCAGTCTGGGATGGGGCTTAATATACAACAAAGGGGCCAAAAAGAGTGTGGCAAAGCTGGGCTGTGTCTCCAGCTGGGCTGTGGCCACAGGACTCGGACCAGCTTTGCTGAGTGGCCACCAAAAACCTCATCCCCACACCCCGACCCCGTGGGATGCTGCAGGAAGGAGGAGACACAGGGAAAGCTCTGGGTGAGGGATTTTGGGGAGTGTTTTCAGCTTAAACACAGGCACATGAACCACCTGAGGCATCTCCCTGGCTCTGAGAGCACCCAGCCTGCACAATTAAGGTTTGCTTTTAACGAGGGGCAATTTGCTCGGCTTATCTCGCAGCGAAGGAAACGGTTGGGTAAAAGAAAAAAAATAAAAAAAGAATCAAAAAAAGGCATTAGTCATGATATCAAACCTTCATAACCAGGCAAATAAGCTGCTCTAATGGCTTTAAATATGCAGCATCTCAGCTCGGGGCCCAAATATCAGCACTTAGTCACTCATTAATGGCTACCTGCACGACCCACGCTCAGCATCACCCTGGTGACCGAGCCAGGATTATCTCCTGGGGGCTGGAATTCCAGCAGCTCTCAAGAGAGGACTGGGACAAGGGCAGGGGGCCGGGGTCCAAGCTGGGCAGGCAGGACACCATTGGCATGGCTGGAATGCTGGCTGGGAGATGGTTTTTCCTAAGGAGGGTGGGGAGCAGGGGGCTCGGGGCAGGGTGAGGAGCTGCTGGCCGGGATGGTCTCTTAAGTGCAGACACCCAGAGATAAGGAGAGCAGAGATAAGAGCTGCTGAGGGAGCAGCAGGATCCAGCTGATAAATGCAGGCCAGAGCCCAGGGTCTATCTGTTCATCTCTTGCTCTGGGTGCTCCGAGGGAGGACAGGCAGTACCTGAAACCAGCCAGGGCCGGTTCAGGGAAAATAAAAACAAAATATAGCCCAGGGAGGGATTTGGACTCGGTGGGACTGAGGTAAATAAACTGGATTTTCCCTGTTATTGCAACACAGAGCAAACACAGCAGCTTGTGAGTCGCTTCGGAGGGAACCAAACCACTGACATCCCCCTCAACAATCCCTTGGGAGGTGGAGCAGCACCTCCAGCTTCCCAAAACTGAGATTAGCAGCAGAATTTTGGGATCAAAACCCCTGGAGGATCCTCCCCTGCTCCTCTGCTGATCTGTGAACACGTCAGCAGCAAACCCAGGGAGCAGCTTTGTGTCAGGCCAGGGGAGCAGGAGGGGAATTTGGCTCAGCTTGGTGATTGCAGAGGCTCTGGATCTCGTTACAGCACCACAAAGGGACGGTGTTAACAACCCCGGGCAGCCCCAACAAAGCCCTGGGGCAGGAAACGAGCTGGACTTTAGTTTACACTAAAGAACAGCGGCTCCTTGGCCAGCGCTGGGAACAGCAAACAAAGATCTGTCCCGGGAGTGCTGAAACACGGCAATTAACGGAGGGAACTGAGCTCAAAAAGGGCAAAGATTCCCCGGGTTTGCTTCCTCCAACTCACATTCAGCTCGATGATCCACAACAGGGAGATGAAGAGCAGGTCGAAGGTGACGAAGAGGCAGAAGGTCCTCCTCACATCCGAGATGGCTTTTCTCTTCTCGGGGGAGAAGAGGTATGGGGAGAAGCCCTGGCTCTGGGAGAAGGAGGAGCTGATGGAGGCGATGGCTGGGAGGCTGCGTTCCAGGTCGTGCTGCAGGTCCGTGGGCTTGCTCATCCTCCGGCCTCCGGGGACATCGGCCACGGCAGCGTCACCTGCAGGGACACAGCAGGGGACACTCAGGCCTCGCCACACCCCTGCTCCTGTCCCCGCTCTGATGGCAAACGATCCCAGGAGCAAATCAGATCCCAGGGAGAAATTCCTCCCTGTGAGGCTGGTCAGGCCAGGGTGCTCAGAGAAGCCTGGTCCCTGGAAGTGTCCAAGACCAGGCTGGATGGAGCTTGGAGCAACCTGGGACAGTGGAAAATCCCTGCCCATGGCAGGGGATGGGATTTAATGCCATGGCAGTAGGAAAAGGGACCATGGAGATGCCAAGGCAGCAGGGAAAGGAGCTGCAAACCTCATGAAAATGTTGTGGAAGAAGAAAAAGGGGGCCCAAACCCCACGGAGACACCGTGGACACACAAAAAGGGGTCTGAGGATGTTTTGGGAGCACTCCCTGAAATCATGGAGCCACCTCACCCTTCCCTCTGCAGGGAAGGCACAGCCTCGGGAGCCTGGCATCCCACTGGAACAGATCCCAACCTGCACAGCCAGGACAGAACCTGGGGCTGATGCCTGGGCCAGGCACAGCAGCAGGAGGAAGCAGGGAAGGAGCTGCTCCGTGTCACTGGATCAGGAGAAAGCAGGGAAGGAGCTGCTCC
>NC_031796.1:894597-895714 GCF_001522545.3 Parus major | reverse complement strand
ACATTCCCAGGGGCTGTGCCAAGGCATGTCCCAACCCCACCACAGCCCCCCAAGCCCCGTGTCACCCCCTCCGAGCTGCTTTCCTGTTTCCCCAGCCCCTCGTTAGCCCGTTTGCTCATTAATGACCCATCTTCCCACCCTGTGACACCACTTCTCCTTCCTCCCACGCTTCCCCCGAGCTCATGTGACAATTCCTCCTGTCCCCTCTCCTGGGATCGGGGAACACCCAGAGTGGGACCCCCAAAACCCCTGCAGCCATCCCAGGGGCAAAGGACACGGGATCAATGTGGGATATTCCAGAGGGAGGAGGTTGCCAGGTGAGAGAACACCTGGAGAACCAGAGGGATGGAGACCCCGACTGCTGCTCTGGGCACCAAGGGGAGTCTGAGCTTCCCTTTAAAACAGCAAGAAAAGGTCAACATTAAACCAGACACCAAAAAAAAAGGGAAGGACCGGTTTTGGCAAAGCGCTGGAGTTGGGTTCAGTGCAAAGTGGGGACACTGAAACCCCCTGGCACCCAAACTCAGAGAGCCTCGGGAAAAGCAGCTTTGTCCCGGAGCCAGCCGCGGGATCCTGCAGCATCCCGTGTTTTCCCTCATTTCCACAAGTTCTGGGGTGAAATTTAGGGCTCTCCTCCCTGTGTCCCAAAGCCAGCGGGAGCCAAACACTCGGGGGTTTCAGCGCTGGGGACCCCCGTGCTGTGACCCCCCCCGGGGGTCGGGAGAGACCATTCCCAAGGGGATTTGGGATGGGATGTGGGGCTGGATTTAGGGCTGGATTTGGGATTTGGGATGGGATGTGGGGCTGGATTTGGGGCTGGATTTGGGATTTGGGATGGGATGTGGGGCTGGATTTGGGATTTGGGGTGGGATGTGGGGCTGGATTTAGGATGTGGGGCTGGATTTGGGGCTGGATTTGGGATTTGAGATGGGATATGGGGCTGGATTTGGAGTGGGATTTGGGATGAGATGTGGGGCTGGATTTGGGGCAGGATTTGGGATTTGGGGCTGGATTTGGAGTGGGATTTGGGATGTGGGATTGGATGTGGGGCTGGATTTGGGGTGGGATGTGGGGCTGGATTTGGGGTGTGGGACTGGATTTGGGGCAGGATTTGGGG
>NC_031796.1:893136-894466 GCF_001522545.3 Parus major | reverse complement strand
GGATTTGGGGTGTGGGGCTGGATTTGGGGCGGGATGTGGGGCTGGATTTGGAACCAGGGAGGGGTTTCACACTCCCCCAGGGGAAGGGTCCCGGGGTTCTGCCGGCGTTGCCCTTCCTTGAGCAGGGCACGAATGAAGCCCGGGGGCTTTTCCAACATCCCGGAGCAGCGGGAAGAGCCCGGGATCCCGGCACAGACCCAGCTCGGAGCCCCCGACCCCCGGGAGCCTCTCGGGCCCCCCGAGCCCCCCAAACACCCCCCGGTCCCGGGCTCCCGTTCCCCGCAGCCTCCCGGAGCTGACACCGGTGAAAGACGCCCGGAGCGGAGCGATTCCCGCCCCTCGGGTCTCGCTGCCGGGAGCGCCCGTGAAGCGGGGCCCGGGGGTTATAACGGGACCGCCCCGGCCCCCGGGGCTCACCTGGGGACTCCCGGGGGAGGGCCCGAACTGCACCCCCCGGGCTGCCCGAAGCCTCCGGAGCCGTAGGGCCGAACCCGGTAACGGCGTTCTGAAGCGGGACGGAGCTCAGGACCCGCAGGGACAGCGCTGTCCCGTCCCGCTCCCACCGGCGGCCGCGCTCCCGGGCCCGGGAGTGGCACCGAGGCCCCGCCGAGGCTGAGGCACGGAGGTCCGCGCACCGCCCGGCACCGCCCGCCCCAGGCCCGGGGATGCACCTGAGCCCCCCCGGGCCGCCCCCGCGTGTCCCCCCGGTACCTCCCGGTGCCGGCTCCGGGTCCCGCCGGGCGCCGCTTCCGGGCCCGCCGCCACCTCTGACCCCGGAAGGGAAACCCCAGAGCGAGGCTGCGCCGGCACCGACCATCGGCGGCCGCGGGGGGAGCCGGGGACAGACCATTCACCGCAGGAGGGGGGAGCAGTGGGGCTGGGAGAGACCATTCACAGCGGGAGGGGGAATCAGTGGGGCTGGGGACCACCGTTACCCACGGGAGGGGGAATCACTATGACTGGGAGAGACCATTTCCTGTGCGGGGGGATCAGTGGAGCTGGGAAGGACCATTCCTGGTGGGAGGTGGAATCAGTAGGGCTGGGAGAGACCATTCCAAAATGGGGAATCAGTGGGGTGAAGGCAATGCCATTCCCCGTGTTTGGGGCGAGCAGGGGAGACATCATTCCCCCCCTTTTGGGGTGTGCCAATGGGTCTGGGAGAGACCATTCTCCAGTGGGGGGGTGACCATGGGGTTGGGAGAGACCATTCCGTGCTGGGGGAGTATCCATGGGGCTGGGAGACACCATTCCGCACATGGGGGGAATCAGTGGGGCGAGGGACAAACCATTCTCCTATGGGAGAGGGGGATTCACGGGGTGTCCCGTGGCC
>NC_031796.1:876711-891527 GCF_001522545.3 Parus major | reverse complement strand
GCGGCCGGGGGTCCGGCTGGCGTCACCCGGCCCCGCGGGGGACGGGGACACGGCCCGGCGGGGGGGACAAGAAACACCGGCAGCAGGGACAGGCAGCAGCGGCAGCAGCCAGTCCGTGTGCCAACCCCGGCACACGCCTCGTCCCCGAGGACATGGGATAACGACCCCAGTCCCTGCTCCAGCAGCCTGGCCCCCGGCCCCCAAGCTCCAGCAATCCTATCTCCACGTTCTCTGGGCTCCAGAAGCGCTGTTCCCTTGTCCCCACATCCCCTGGGCTTCGGTATCCTTGTCTCTGTGTCCCCAATGTCCCCCGGTCCCCTGGGCACTGGCAGTGCCATGTCCCCATCCCCAGATTCCAGCAGCCCCATCACCACATCCCCGCATCCCTCGGGCTCCAGAATGTCCCTGTGTCCCCCAGGCTCTGACATCCATGTCCCCGCGTCCCCAGGGCTCCGGCAGCCCCATCCCCACGTCCCCCGTCCCCCTCACCAGACTCGAGGGCACTGTCGGGGTCGCAGCCGTCATCGGGCTCCCCGTCGGAGCTGTCACCCCCTCCCATGCCACTCTCCAGGTGGGACTGCACGATGCGCTGCACCGCTGGGGAGACGCCGGTGTCAGGGGGGAACTGGGGGCACTGGGAGCACCGGGGTGTCCCCCCAGTCCCCCCGCTGTCCCCGCGCCCCCCGCGGGCGGTACCTTTGAGCGAGGGCGGGGTGTAGGCACACGGGTTGGTCCTCTTTGGTTTGAGCAGGCAGCCCTCGCCCGAGCGCTGCGGGGGAAGCGGTGTCGGGATGGGGGGGCCTGGTGTCCCCACGGGGGTCACCGCGGCCCCGGGAGAGCCGGGAACCCCCTGGCGAGGTGGGGGGCTGCGATGGGGCTCTCGCGATGGGGACCGAAGGCTGACACCCACCCCATGCCCAGCAATGAGGATCCTGCTAAGGGGATGTGGCAGTGGGGACAGGGAGTTGGGGACACCATGATGGGACCCTGCGTTGGGGACCTCGCATTGGGGGTGGGGTACTGGGGACACCGTCCTGAGGACCCCTCCATGGGGACCCTGTCATGGGGGTCCTATGCTGGGGACCCCCATTGTGGGGACACTGCCGTGAGGACGTGGCATTGGGGTCCCCACTATGGGGACATTGCCTTGGGGACGTGATTTTGAGGTTCGCCTGTTGGTGACCCTGTTACGGAGACCTTCTATTCGGGACCCCACCATGGGGATGTGGCACTGGGGACACAGTACTGGGGACACTGGGGGGGTGACCCCGCCACGGTCACGCGCTGGTTTGCACCGCGGCCAAACTCCACAGCCTGGCTCGGCTCCATGTCCCCATCCCGTGTCCCCGTCCCCGGCGCTGGCGCCGTGTGCCCGTGCCGGGAAGGAGCCGATAAGCTCCGGGCGCCGGGGCTGGGCCCCGATAACCCCCCCGGGGGACAAGGGACGGGGGAGCGGGGCTGTGGCGGGGGTCCCGGCGCCCACTCACCTGGTAGGGCAGATTCTCGTCCTCTGTGTCAGCGGCGCCGGGGAGAGAGGGGTGAGCGGGACACCGGCACCGAGCGGAGCTGAACAGGGCCCTGCCCACCCTCGGACCCCCCTCCAGGAGTTTCCCTACCCGCCGGAGACCCGCGTCCCCTCCCTGCCATCCCCTTCCTTATGTGGCACCCCGTCCCCTCCCTGCCACCGTCTTGCTTCCCAGATATCCCATTCCACAGGTGACACTACATCCCACCCCCCACCACGTCCCCTCCCTGCCACCGTGTCCCAGACATGCCACACCGTGTGACAGACACCGTGTCCCATCCCAGACATGCCACACCGTGTGTGACAGACACCATGTCCCATCCCAGACATGCCACACCGTGTGTGACAGACACCATGTCCCATCCCTGCCACCGCCCCCCGTCCCTGGACCGGACATCCCCTGCCCCGTGTCCCGCCCGTACCCCGCTCACCTGGTGAGGAGTGTTCGGAGAGCTGGAAGAGCATGGCCGGCGTGGGCCTCCGCCGGCGGATCTGGGGCACAGCGGGGTGTCACCGGCTGGGGACGCCCCGGGTCCCCCTGTCCCCTGCCCTGCGCCCCAGGGACAGGTGTCTGCACGTGTGTGAGCGTGTGTGCGCCTGTGGGTGCAGGGCCACGAGCCCACCCGGCGCGGGGTCCCCGGGGTGTCCTCAGTGCGTCCCAGCCCCATGAGAGCCCCAGACCAGCTCCTCCCGGGGGCTCTGGGTCCGGCGTGTGCTGGGGACGTCCCCTCGGATCAGGGACAACGCGTGGGGGTGGCTGCACCGACTCCCAGCGTGTCCCGTCCCCTTCATCCCAACCCTGTCTTCCTCCTGTGCCCTCTCTCTCATCCCTTCCCTGCTCTCCTGTGCCATCCCTGTCCCTGTCCCTGTCCCTGTCCTGTCCCCCGGCACAACTCTTCCTGCTCGGGACGCAGCTTCCACGGGGACCTTGGAGCTCTCTCGTCTGTCCCCCTCTCTCCCACCTCCCGTCCCTTTCGGTGTCCCCCACGCAGTCCCGTCCGGTCTGTCCCTCCCGTCCCATGCCCTGCCCTCTCCGATCCCCCTCGCCCTGCCGGTCCCATCCTCTCCCTGCTGTCCCCCCTGTCCCTTCCGATCTCCTCCCGGATCCATCCCCTCCCTCCCTCTGTCCCCTCCCACCTCCCCCTTGTCCCATCCCATCTGTCCCAACGCATCCCCCCCGTCCCCTCTGTCCCTTCCATCCCCTGCCTTGTCCCCTCTGTCCCCTCCGATCCCTCTCGTCCTGCTCTCCCGCTCCCATCCCGTCCCTCTTGTCCCCTCCGATCCCCCTTGTCCCATCCCCTGCCTTGTCCCCTCTGTCCCCTCCGATCCCTCTCGTCCTGCTCTCCCGCTCCCATCCCGTCCCTCTTGTCGCCTCAGATCCCCCTTGTCCCATCCCCTCCCTCCTGTCCCGCTCTGTCCCCATCCCGTCCCCAGTGTCCCCGTCCTTCCCCGCCTCCCTCCTGCGGCTCTCCCGCGTCCCCCTCCCGTCCCACACGGTCATCCCGGGGGTCCCTCCGTGCCCGGAGGTCACCGGCAGCGCTTGGCCCTGGCCGAGAGGAGGGACCCCCGGGGTGTCCCCGCTCCCCGCCCTCACCATCTCCACGGCGCGGGGGTCCAGGTTGCTGGGGGGGGCCGGCACGGAGAACTGGATCTTCTTGCGCTCCTTGGGGTCCATGGCCTTGGCCGGGAGTCACCGGAGCCGGGGGGGGTCTCTGGCACCGGTACCGAGCGGAGTTCGGTGGCACCCGGGGCTCGGTACGGCGAGGAATGAGAGTGGCGGGAGGTGGGGAAGGCAGAGCCGGTGAGGAGGAGGAGGAGGAGGAGGAAGGAGAGGGAGGGAGGACACGTCTTCCTACCAGGCGCTGAATTATTCATCCCCCCCTCCCCGGGCAGGGGGGCTGAGGCCGCGGTAATGAGCCCTTGGGGAGCCCCCCAGGGGGTTCAGCCAACCTATGGGGGGTCCTTAACCCCTTCCCTGCCATGGGGGACCCCGCCTGCGGTGGCCGGTTGGGATGGGACAGGGACGGGTGGCTCCATGTGTGTCCCTGTCCCTTATGCCCGAGTCTCCCCAGAGGTGGGGGAGAGGGGACGGGGGGGACAGCCGCTCCCACCCCTGTGTGGGCAGCGGCAAAATTCTCCTCACCCGGCTACTCTATGCCACACGGGACGGGGACACCACTCTGGGGATCTGTGCAGGGGACATCGGTGGGGACATGGGACTCCCAAAACATCCCATCGCCTGTGTGCTGGGGGTCCCCCCACCCTCCCCTGCAGCCCCCGGGATGTCGGGGGTAGGGGGGCTGTGTCTTCAGCCAGGGTTGTGCCCACCTGCCCTGGCTCTTCCCCAGCTTTTGGAGATTTTCCCCATAGAAAACCCCACGGGACACAAAATGTTCCCCTGGGGAAGCGGGGGCTCATCCCCCAGGGCAACGCTGGGCACCAGGGCTGCACAGCCCAGGCAGGGAGCGGGGGACATCGAGGGCACCTCTCCTGCCCCACTGAAGGGCCACAGCCAGGGGGTCCCCAGGCAGGGGGACAGCGGGGTCGCCAGCAGCCGGAGCGCTGGCTCGTCCCCTCCTGGGATGTCCCGGGGCGGTGTCGGTGGAAGCCGCCTCTGAGCAGGAACGAGGAAGGGGGAGCTGGGAACTGGCTCCGTCCCCCGGATCTCCCGGTGCTCCAACGGCTGCGGGTGGCCGTGGGCCAGCAGCCACCGCTCCAGCAAAATATTTACCCGAGTGGCACCGAGCCATGGACCAGCCTCCCGCCCGCCCGGCACCACGCGGCAAAGCTCGGCAAAACACGGCACAGCCCGGCTCTGGGTGACTAATCTTGGCTCTGGGTGGCAAATCTCGGCTCTGGGTGGCAAATCTCGGCTCTGAGTGGCAAAGCCCAGCTCTAGGTGACAAAGTCCAGCTCTGGGTGACAAATCTTGGGTCTGCGTGACAAATCTTGGCTCTGTGTGACAAAGCCGGGCTCTGGGTGACAAAACCTAGCTCTTGGTGACAAACTTATACCTGTGGCAGTGACCACTCAGGTGGGGACAAATCAGGGACAGGCTCCGTCAGAGCCCAGTGTCCTCACGGAGACCAAACTCTGGGGACAAAGTGAGGGGTCCCTCGGTCACCCTGTGCCGGGTGATCCCGTGCCAGGTTCTGAGCATCGTCCCCATCCCGGGACCGGAGTCGTTATGGCAACAGGTTCCCGGGCTCCATCCCGCTGCTGTTCCCGCTTCTCCCACCCACGAAGACGCCGTGTGAGGGGGTGGCCGGGCCCCCTCCCCTCGCTGCGCTGCGGCAGCGCCAGCACCCGCAGCCCCCCGGGATCGGCACGCGCCGCCCGCGCCCGCGCCCACGCACCGTCACCCGCGGGTGGCACCTGCAGCGTGGCACGGGGGGGCCACACCGGGCCCGGAACACGGGGGCACCTTCCAGGCACACGTGTGGCACACATGGCCCCGTTCGTCGCCGGGACGGCACCGTGGGCACCCCGTGCCGTGCCCGTCCCCGTGCCGTGCCCGTCCCCGTGCCCGTGCCGCGGTGCCGCGGGGGCTGCAGCTCCGCGCAGCAGCGAATCCTCCCGCAGAGGGAGTAAAAATAGCAGCAGGTTGAGGGAAGAAGCGCTCGCCCCCCGCCAGCGGGCACCGGCGAGGAGCAGGAGCCTGCGCCCACCGCGGAGCCGTGGGGACGGACGTGGCGCGGTGTCCCGGGGGCAGAGGGTGTGGGGATGGACCTGCGTGGGGACAAGATGGGGACAGAGCTGGGGACGGAGTGTTGTGGTGGTGGGGTGCAGCAGGGAGCGAGCGTCGTGGGGACAGGGTGCCACGGGGACAGGGTGGCGATGGAGCACCATGGGGACAGGGTGTGCTGGGGGTGGAGCACCCTGGGGACAGGGTCCCGTGAGGACGAAGTGTCCCAGGGATGGGGACAGGCTGTGCTGGAGATGGAGCACCGCGGGGACAGGGTCCCGTGAGGACGAAGTGTCCCTGTGACGGAGCATGGTGGGGACAGGGTGTGGAGGGGACAGTGTTGTGGCGCATCAGGGACGCAGGATTGTGGGGGACAGGGCGCCACGGGGACAGGACCTGACTGGGGCAGGGCCTTGCGGGGACAGCGCATCGTGGGGACAAACACACCGGGACGATGGCACGGTCCAAGGGTGAGTGTCGGGGGGGCGGGGCCTGTGCACTGAGGGGGCGTGGCCACAGGATGGGCGGGGGTCGGCTCGGGGGTGCCGGGACCCCCTCCCAGCTCCCCTCAGCCCGGTATCCCCGCCCGGCCCCGTGGGGGTGTCCCTCACCCCGCTCCGGTGTGTCCCCTCCCAGCTCCCCCTGGGCAGAGCCCCCCGAGAACCCCCCAGCACCCCAAGACCCCCGGTGGGTGCCGCCGCCCCCCAGGAGCTGCAGCGGGGGCGGCGGGTGGGGGCCGGTGCTCCCCTGGGTGCAGAGGAGATGCCGGGAGTGGGAACACGCGTGGGAGCAGAGCACGCGTGGGAGCCCGAGGGGGCGGTGGGAGAAGGGGGGGGGTACGCAAGGGGCTTAACCCCTTCGCTGCCGGGAACCCCCCCAGCGACCACCCTGGGGGGCTGCAGAGGGAACGGGGACCTGGGAGGGACCTTTCCTAAATGGGGCTTCATGGGGGGCTGGGGAAGGGGCACCCACTGCGCTGTTCAGGGTCACTGGGCAGCACTGGGGGGTGCCATGGGGAAACTGAGGCACTGCCCGGCGCTGGCAGGACTGGGGGGCTGCACCCCTATAGCCCACCGCGATCGGGGGGCTCCAATCCCACGTCTTTAGCATTATGGGGGGTGGTCTGCAGAACCCTATCCCAGGAAAAGTGTGGGGGCTCCAAGGCTGGCCCGAGGAGGGTTTGTGTCCCTGAATTCCCTGGATTCCCGGCAGGATGGAGTATTGTGTCCCCACACCAAGCACGACGAGGAGGAGCCGCACCCCTGAACCCCCAGCAGGGTGGGCAGGGGGCTGCGTTCCCCCGGCCGCCCCTGGCTGTGCCCGGTCCCGGTGCCATCGGTGCCCTCACCAGCCCCGTGTGCCCGTGGGCTCCGCGGCACGCGGTGGCAGATGTCACTGCCGACGCTGGCATGGCCAGCCTGGCACGGCCACCGGGGCTGGCACGGCAGCGTGGGCCGGGCAGCGGCTCAAGGGCTTTGGCACAGGGTGGCCGGAGCGGAGCCGTCCTGGTTGGCAGCCACCGGCCACCGGCCCGTGCCGAGCCTCGCACCCACACCGTGGGGTGGGATTGGGGGCTGGGGGCACTGGGGGGTCCTGAGACAACCCCCGGGGTGGGCACCCACCCAAGGAGGGCTGTGCTGCTTTGGGGGGGTTCATGCCCGGTGCCAGGGTGTGCACGAGGTCAAGCCTCGGACGGGAGAACTTTGTGGGGGAATACCGGGAGGATAAAGGGTGAATGGGGCGTGGGCAAGTCTGGGGGGGTTCCAGGAGGGAAGGGGTGCAATGCTGAGGCTCGGAGAGGCAGCCCGGGGGTCTCCTCTGCTTGGGGGACATCACGTGCCTCAGTTTACCCACCTGTAGCACGAGGCCTCTACAGGCTGAAGCCTCACCCGCTCCCTTCCCTGCGGAGGTGGGACACCAAGGGAGCCCAAAACTCATCCTGGTGCCCCCCCGGATCCCTGCCAGGGTGGGCTGAAGGGGGGGCTCCCAGCCCCACTCCCCCTACTCCCATCTCTGACCCCCCCCGGGGGGGTCCCGGCCGCCAGCACAGACCAGTTTGCTGCCTCCATTCCCAGAAGAAAGAATAAAGTTAAAACATCTGTTAATTTATAAACCAATTTAACCATGACTGGTTAATAAATAGCTTCCAGCTGGCACCCCCACCCCGCGCCGGGCGAGGGGGGCCAGGGGGGCACAGCCGGGCTCGCCACTCTCCCGCAGCCCCCCGGGGTCATTGTCACTTGTCCCCGTGGAGGTGCGGGGGTGTCCCCGGGGACTCAACGGGGAGAGCCCGGTGCCTGCGGGGAGGGGACACGGCCATGGTGCCTGGCACAGGGGGGTCCCAGAGGGACACAGGGGACCGTGTGATGCCCACGGGGGGGCTCCGGTCATGCAGGGGGGGGTCGGGGATGTGGGGACACGGTGAGGGGGGGTTCCCTGCTGCCAGGGGGGTGTTTGGGTACGGGAGGAGGGAACAAGGAAGGAGGAGCCTGGCTGTGTGTGGATGTGTGTGTGTGCCAGGGACGGGCACGCGTGTGCTCACGTGTGTGCCAGAGATGTTCATGCGTGTGCATCCGTGTGTGCATCCGTGTGTGGGGCAGGGCTGTGCCGTCCACAGCCCCCACACATCCCCACACCCCAGCGGGGTCCTGCGGGGACCCCCCATCTCTCCTGCCGTCTGCACGGATCCGTGGGCTGGTGATGTGTCCCTGGGCCTATGGAGCACCATCCTTGCTGCACACGGATCCAGGATGGGAAAGGGCCCGACCCCGGCACTGGGGGGTCCCCATTCCTGTCCCACACCCCCTCTCCGGAGGCTGTGGGTGGAGGTGCAAGGGCGTGAGCCCCTCGCCGTCCGCGGCGCCCCGACACGTGTCGCAATAGTAATGTAATTTGTCCGTTAACAATGGGCAGCTTGAGGTTTATATTTAATTACACCGATCGCACCAACCTGAACTCACCCTTATTCATCAATAATGCATGGGTTTGTGTTTATCGCTGCTTAATTAATCTGTGCTTACGACAATTAAAGGCTCGCAAAATCCCCCAAGGTGGCAGCGGGGAGCGGCTGCGCCGAGCTGGCGCGAGCGCGGCGCCGGCGTGGTGGCGGTGCCAGCCTGGTCGTGGTGCCAGTGTGGTCACCCTGAGAGCGTGGTCACTGTGCTGGCATGGTCACAGTGCCAGCGTGGTGGCAGTGCCAGCCTGGTCGTGGTGCCAGCATGGTCACCCTGAGAGCGTGGTCACTGTGCTGGCATGGTCACAGTGCCAGAGTGGTGGCGGTGCCAGCCTGGTCGTGGTGCCAGCATGGTCACCCTGAGAGCGTGGTCACTGTGCTGGCACGGTCACGGTGCTGGCGTGGTGGCGGTGCCAGAGCGAGCACGGTGCCAATGTGGTCGCTGTGATGGTGCGGTCACCGTGTTGGCGTGTGGTGGCATCTGGTCACTGTGCCGGTGTGGTCACAGTCGTGATGCTGGCACGGTCACAGTGCCAGTCTGGTGGCAGTGTTGGTGTGGTCACAGTGGTGATGCTGGCACAATCATGGTGGCAGTGTGGTCACGGTGCCAGTCTGGTGGCAGTGTTGGTGTGGTCACCGTTGTGGCGTGGTCACCGTGCCAGTGCAGCAGCGGTGCCCGGTCAGAGCCCACCCGGCTGCCAAGCAGGGTGACCCCACCGGGTACCCCATCCTTCAGTGCCAGGAGGGGTCTGACACCACCAGGCGAGGCAAGACCCCCCCACACTGGGGTGCAGCGTGGGGACCAGCCTGTCCTCCCTGCCTCAGTTTCCCCACGAGGAAACCACCGAGCCCACCACATCCATCACCCCCCTCACATCACACGCCCCCAAACCACCCCTATTCCTCCTCCCCGGTGCTTTTCCCCAATTTTGCCTTTCCCCGCCCACTCTGCACGCCCTGACCCCCTCGCTGCGGTGGGGCCGGGGGGGCCGGTGCCCCCCACGCCGTGCCAGGCCAGCTCTGTCCCTTTAAGTGCGGTGGCGCGGCTGTCCCGGATCAGCCGGAGCGCCTATTAAATTTTTATGCGAAGTGTAAATGGGCCAGGTCTCCAGCTTCCCGCTCCCTCCGAATGATTTATTACTCGCAAATACCACAGAACTAATTAGTATAGTAATTAATTAATACGAATTTGCATATTTGCATGTGCAATTAGTGCAGTGGAGTGATTACTCTGAAAATGAGAAGTTGGGCCTGTCAGATGGGAGTGTGAACTGGAGTGGAAAAGCCTCGTGAAAATGATCCCGGGCGGCGGCGGCGGCACCGGGCACGAGGCGGCACCGGGCGGGCGGCGGCACCGGCGAGGCCCCGTGTGGGGTTTGGGGGGCTCAGCCCCCGGGTCACCCCCTTTCCCCCATCCCATCCCAGCCCGGGTCCCCGAGCCATGGGGACCGCTCCATCCCTCGGCCATCTCCATGGCGACTCGCTGTGCCAGGCGCATCGCCATGGCAACGGGCCGGGCCACGCAGCCTCGCCATGGCGACTGTCGTCATCGCGCTCTGTCGCCATGGAGACCCTCCCCATCTCCCCAAATCCACTCCCTGCCGGGCTCCCCCCAGCTCGGGGCTGGGGTGGGGGCGCTGCTTCTCGGGGTGGGGGTCTCCAAAGGCACCCGGGAGGTGGGATGGGGGTCCCCAGGGATTGGAGCACCCGGGGATGGCGGGAGCACCCCAGGGTGCCCCTCACCGGGGTCCCCGGGGCTGGTGGGAGCGGCTGAGCTGTGCGATGGCAGCGCTGGAGCCGCTCCCGAGGGATGTGACCTGAGGCTCCGGGGGATGCGGCTTGGCACCCCCAGCCCCTTGGCCTTTGTCCCTGGTGCCACCCAGGTGTCCCTTCACCTGTGTCCACCCGTCTGGCTGAGGCCTGACACACTCAGTGCACTGCCGGGAGGGCCACCCACTGCCTGTCCCTGCTTTTGGGGGGCGATGGAGGGAGCCACGGCCACGGGCAGCCCTCACCACCCCCCGTGTGCCGCATCCCCCCAGCACCGGGCCCTGGCAGCCCCCCGAAACGGGCCCTGGCAGCTGCCATCTGCCACGGTGGCACCGCCAGTGTGGGACCCCCGACCCGCCACGGTGGCCATGGTGAGGCTGCTGTGGCCAGTCCTGCAGCCTGATGATGTCACAGAGCGGTTGTGATGTCATAGACCTTTGTGACGTCATCAGGCTGGCCTTGTTACCTCAGCAACAGCCAGCTCTGCTGGTGGCACAATGGCAGCACTGGCTTGGGGTCCCTTGTCCCAGCCCCCTCACCGTCCCCAAAGGACATTTGACCCCCTCAGGTGACAGAGGAGCGTGGGGCAGGGGGTGTAAGTCCCCTGTGTCCCCACCCCGTGATCATCTGTCCTCAGCGCCACACGGAGCCGCGGCTCTGGCAGTTTCCCACTGGGCAATTCCCAGGTGTCATTTTCCTAATTAACAACGTGTGGCTTAAAGAGCACTTGTCAAGTCCCTGGCCTGTGTGTGAGTGTGGGGGCCAGGCTGGGGGGCCAGGCTGGGGGGCCAGGCTGGGTGACATGCTGGGGACACAGGCTGGGTGACATGTTGGGGACACAGGCAGGGGTTATGAGCAGGAATTTGGATGCCCTGGGAGCAGGATCCAGTGGGTGAAGCAGCCACAGCACAGCCCCAGGGCTGGCACAGCATCTCCCCATCCTCCTCTGGCAGAAGATGAAGGAGTTCCCAAAACCCCCCTGATGCCAGTTCAGCCAGGGCCCCCCCTCTCTTCCCTCAGCTCCCTCCTCCATCAGCTTCCTCCTCCTCCCAAGCTCCCCACCCATGACCCTGCAGTCACCACTGCAGGGACATTTAGGGACACGGGGACAGGCAGGGCACCACCCACCCCTCCCCATCCCCCAGAGCCCCCCACCCGCAGCTGGGGCCCTGCTCACCCGGTGACTGGAGGATGCCCAGGGATGGGTCCTACGAGGGAGGAGCTGCTCCAGGGACCCGGCCCGAAGGCAGCGAGGACAAGGACGGGGACAGGGATGGGGACAGGGATGGGCTCAGCTCCTGCTCCCGCTGCTCTCCTCCCCTCAGTGACATTCCCGGCGGTGGCTCCGCCGCACGTTAGCGCATCCATCTCTCCCCAGCCTTCACCTCCCAGAAATATTGCAGTGCAGAGCCGGCTCCATCTGGCAGCGGCCCCCGCCTCCCCCCGCCACCGCTCGCGGGGAGATGCCGGAGCCGGATCCATCGCTCGGGCCCCGCACGGATCGGCCTCGCCGAGGGGCAGCAGGGACCCCCCCGGCCATGGGGGACAGCTGGGATGACCCCAGTGCCACCCCGGGGAGGGGCAGCGTGGCCTGGCCGAGGCGCTGGCCCCACGCGGGGGCTGTGGCGCCGGCTGAGCCCCGGAGAACTCGCCCCACGCGGGGCCCCTGGAGCCGCCACGGGCCCAGCTGGCTCCCAGCCGCGTCCCGGCACCACCCAGCACCCGGCTCCCACCGCCGGCTCTGCCAGCGCCGAGCTGCTTCCGTGCCCTCACCGTGTCCCTCCCCGTGGCACGTGTCCCCTGGCACCTCGGGGACGGAGCCGTCGCTGCCGCAGGCAGGGTCCCCGTCTGCATCCATCGCCTTCCTGCTGGAGGATGGATTTTGGAGGAGGAAACCAAAACTCCTCGCTGTGTGCCTGGCACCGGGGCCACCAGAGACAGAAGCGGGACCAGAGGTGGCAGTGCTGGGACAGCCGGTCCCTGCACACGAGGACCATCAGTGGGATGGGGAGCAGAGCCCTGGGGTCACTGGGACCATCTCCCCCAGCCCCCACACCCAAAAAGGCAGCACCCAGCCCTGCCCCTGCTCCCACCCTGCTCCCCAAACTGTGCCTGGTGCTGGGTTCACCTCAACCTCACCTGCCCCTGCTGCACAGGACAGCCATAATTCCCATGGGATGGATGCTGCTCATCCAGCCCCTGCTCACGTCCCTGGATGAAGCCCCTTCCCAAAGTCACACGAGGATGAGGATGGTGCCCCTGCTCTGCTCTGCCCTGTGCCATCAACGGTCACAGTGGAGGGGACAGCACAGGGACAACACCAGGATCCCACTCCTGCCCTCTCTGTGGGCCGTGTCCAGGCACAGCCCGGCCACGAGGCAGCAGTTTGGGTTTTCATCTCCCTGCTCCCCTTTCATCTCCTCTCCCCGTTTCATGTCTCCACTTTCTTCTCCCTCCAAGCTCTGCGCATGCTGATGAGCCTCACGCCGGCGCCCACCCTCGCGCTCACCGGCTGCTAATTAGGCTGTAATGGGTACACTGGGCCAGGGCCTTGCTGCTCGTCCCTGTCCCCACCCTTGTCCCCACACGGGCCAGCTCGGCCACTCACGCTGGGGCATCTCCTCGGCCTCAGGCAGAATCAGGGCCCCCACCGGTGCCCCAGGGGCCCTAAGTCTGATGCCAGGAATGGGGCACCGATGGCTTCACTGCCCTGACACCCGGGATGTGGCCACCCTCCAAGGGCTGGGTGTCCCCTGGCCTGGGGACCGATGGCAGAGGAGCGGGGGCTTACCCAGAGCGGGCTCTGACGTGCCACAGGCATCAGGTGAGGGTGGGCTCGTGGAGCACGGCGTCCCCAGCGGGTCACCCACCGGCAAAACGAAGATGGCAGCGACAGAGGGAGCTGAACGGCGCTGAGGGAAAGGGACACCTTGTGCCAGGAGGATGCCCGGGAAGCCGTGCCCAGAGTGGCACCAGCAGGGCCGGGGTGGGCCCTGCCTCCCTGCAGGCCGGCTCCAGCCCAGGTGCCATCTGCTCGGCCGCAGCCGTGAGTGACAGTCGGAGGGTTCGTGCCGGGGGGACGCTCGCCACCGGCGGAGCCCCTCTGTCACGTGCCAGCCCCGGCACCTGCACCAGGGGGAACGGGCACCGCTGATGGCCCTGGCAAAGCCCCGGTGGCCAGGCACGGCCAGCCCTTTGTGTGTGTGTGGGCACAGCCACCGCTGTCACCGTGTCCGTGTCATGTCCACGCCACCCTCGCCTAGTGTGTACGGCCAGCACGTGCTGGAGTGTGGCACCCAGCCCCTCAGGCCGGGCACATCCTGACCCCCTGGTTTTGTGGGGACAGGAGATCCAGGACACGGTGTCAGCCTCGATGGATGCGGCCAGGACCGGAGCTCCGGGTGATGGGAAGTGGCTTCTGGGGACACCGCGTGCCCATTTATGTTCTGCGGCCCAGCTGCTGCCCCAAAAGGGCAGTGGCCATTTCTGGGTGCCCAGCACTGTGGTGGGGACAGATCTGGGGACCGGAGGGTGACAGAGCCGTGAGGAGTTGCCTGACAAAGGCCTCGTTGGCTGCACCATGGCACGGCTGGGCCTCGAGATCCCACCACCACCACGGTGGGATCGGGATCCGTGGAGGCTCATCCCCCGTGTGCTGAGGGAGGCTGTGAGTGTGCAAGGGGATGTGTGTCAGTGTGTGTGCACACAGAGGGTGTGTGGGGCTGTGCCATGGGGTGCAGGGACGCTGGCGTGGCCGTGTGGCCACGGGGGTGCCAGCACGTCCATGTGCCACCCGCATGGGGACACACGGCCCCGCGGCCACCAGCCCTGCCCACACCACACCTGCAGCCCCCCGCCAGCACCGGCGTGGCCAAAGCGGGCACTGCCACCACCTCTGCCGTGCCCGGCCGCAGCCCCCAGCCCGCTCCAGGCCCTCGCCACCGCAGCCATCGCCGCTCGGCTGCTGGCTGAGGGTGGGGACGGACCTGGGCGAGCCGCCGCGGCATTTTGCGGCGAGCCGCAGATGCCAGCTCCCAGCGAGGGTCCCCGTGGCATCTCCCCCCTCACCCCAGCGCCCGCCTGTGTCCCCGCCACGCTTGGCCCAGCCGGGATGGCCGGTTTTCCCGCTGGCTCCATTGTTCCTCCCGGCCCCGCCATCGCCTGCATCTCGCCCGGGTCCCATTTTGCAGCGTGTAGGCAGAGCTGGAGATTTGGAAGAGGTTTTTTTTTTTTTTTTTTTTTTTTTTTTTTTTTTTTTTTTTTTTTTTAGAGTACAGAGTGACAGATGGCGAGTCCTCCTTCCCCAGAGAGACAAATCTCCCTGAATGCAAGCGCATGTCAATCATTAGCTCTCATGTGATAGCTCTCGCGCATGACGTGCCAACCATATGGCACTGGCAGCAGAGCTGGTACCCCCTTTGCTGGGTAGAGATGCCACTCTCGCCTCCTTTTGGATAGAGGACTGCAGGAGGCTGGAGCACCTCAAGGAGCCGCGTCCCGCTCCCAGAAGATGCTGGGAACAATGAAATAAGAATTCCTGCGGTCCGCCCGAAGGTGAGTTATGTAAGAAGTGGAGGGTTGGGAGGGCAGCGGAGGAAACTTGAATGGAGAAAAGGCAACTTCCATGTTGATTTTGTTTCTCCGCCACGTCTCGCCCTTTTTTCCCCCCGTCTTTCGTTCTCTCCCGGCCCTCGGTTCTCCCACTCCCCGCGGGTCCCGCTGATGGGGTTTTCTCCCCCCGCCGGAGCCCCCCACAAGGGGGGTTGTTGGGGTTTCGCCGCCCCCGGTCTTCCCCCCCCAGCCTGGGCACGCCCGGGGCGCCGCGGTCCCGGTGGGACGGAGCGGGCAGCGGCGGCCGAGCGGCATCAACGAAATCAGCGCGG
>NC_031796.1:873806-875895 GCF_001522545.3 Parus major | reverse complement strand
CGCCTGGCTCTTTGCCCCCCGCTGCAGCCACCATGTTGACGCGACTTTTCAGCGAGCCCAGCCTGGTCCCCGAAGTCCCGAAATTCCCCGGTTGGGCCGAGGAGTGCGAGGAGGATGCCCGGAGCGAGAAGGAGGAGCGGGCGGGGAAGGGCTGCGCCCTTCCCGAGGAGCCGCCCGAGGGTTCGCTGGGAGAGAGCAAAGAGGAAGGGGAGCTAGGAGGGGACGAGGAGGAGGAGGAGGAGGAGGAGGAAGGCCTGGAGGAGGCGGAGGGCGAGCGGCCCAAGAAGCGCGGCCCCAAGAAGAGGAAGATGACGAAGGCTCGGCTGGAGCGGTCCAAGCTGCGGCGGCAGAAGGCGAACGCCCGGGAGAGGAACCGGATGCACGACCTGAACGCGGCCCTGGACAACCTGCGCAAGGTGGTTCCCTGCTACTCCAAAACCCAAAAACTCTCCAAAATCGAGACCCTCCGCTTGGCCAAGAACTACATCTGGGCTCTCTCCGAGATCCTGCGCTCGGGCAAGCGGCCCGACCTGGTCTCCTACGTGCAGACTCTGTGCAAGGGGCTGTCCCAGCCCACCACCAACCTGGTGGCCGGCTGCCTCCAGCTCAACTCCCGCAACTTCCTGACGGAGCAGGGGCAGGAGGGGGGTCGGTTCCACGGCCCCAACGCCGCCTCCTTCGCCGTGCACCCCTACCCCTACCCTTGCTCGCGGCTGGCCGCGGCGCCCTGCCCGCCCGCCGCCGGTCCCGGGCCGCACGGGCTGAGGACACACGGCTACTGCGCCTCCGCCTACGAGAGCCTCTACGGCAACACCTCCCCCGACTACAACAGCTCGGAGTACGACGGGGGGCTCAGCCCCCCGCTCTGCATCAACGGCAACTTCTCCCTCAAGCAGGACTCTTCATCCCCCGACCACGAGAAAAGCTACCACTACTCTATGCACTACTCGGCGCTGCCCGGCTCCCGGCCCGCCGCCCATAACCTGGTCTTCGGGTCGGCGGGGATGCGCGGGGGGGTCCACTCCGAGAACATCTTCCCCTACGACATGCACCTCCCGCACGAGCGGGGCCCCATGTACGAGGAGCTCAACGCCTTCTTCCACAACTGACCCCTTCCCCACACCCCTCCCCATCGCCGAGGTGGCGGGGAGGGGGGAGATACCCCACCCCCCACATCCCCAACCCCCCCCAACCCGCGGCAGCCCCGCGGATCGGCCCCCGGGGCTCCGCCGTGGGCTTTGGTGCAATATGGGGACCCGGCCCCGGCGGCGGGTCCCCGCGCCCCGTGGGGACAAAGTGCTTTTTTGGGAGGATTTTTCCCCTTTTCCTTAATTTTTTTTATTATTATTGTCGATTCCGTTATTTTAAAATTTTCGTTATTTATTGCTATTTCTTTATTGTTTAATGTAATTTATTTAGTTCTTTTGTTATTATCGCTGTTATCGTCGTTATTATTATAATAACTATTACAGCTATTATAACTACTATAGTTATTATTATTATTATTATTATTATTACTATTGTTACTATTATTATTATTATTACTATTATTATTATATTAATTTATTATTTTCCAGGGGGAGATGCCCCTCACGGGCCGACCCCCCCATCCAGCCCACCGGAGCCCCCCCGGTGCCCAGCACGACCCTCTGGGTCGAGCCGCTTCGTTTCATTTTTAATTCGTTTTAATTAAATTTTATATATTTATTTTTAAAAATATTTTTCCCCCCCTCCCACCCCTTTTTTGGGCCGTTTCTCCCCTCCCCAGCCCTAACCCCGACCCCCCCGGACCCCCCCGGCATTGGACACCCGCTGCCCCGGCCCGTGGGAGCGAGAGGAGCCCGCGCTGCGGCGCGGAGCGAAACTTTCCGAAGCAATAAAGAGGCGCAGGGAGGAACGAACCCCAATTTCTATCTATGCAAGAGGCCCGGCCCGGCGGACGCTCCGAGATGCACTTTGCTTTGGGGGGGCCCCGGCCCCGCTCCCCGCCCCGGGAGCTCCTCGCAGCGCGTGTGTCAGGACGTTTTTTACCTGTTTTAAAAACTTGAAACGGAAAAAAAAAGAAAAAAAAAAAAAAAAAAAAAAAAAA
>NC_031796.1:870666-872952 GCF_001522545.3 Parus major | reverse complement strand
CCCGGGGCCGCCCCCCCCCGGCCCCGCTGGACGCTCGTGGCCCGGTCCCGGCCCCGCCAGGACTCGTCGGCCGTGACGAGCCGCCGCCGGTGCGATCGCGGCGAGCCTGTAATTACCGAGCGTCCTTCGACGGCGATTAATAAATATTCAATGTTGACTCCGCCGCCTTCGCCGCTTTCCTTCCGCCCCGGGGGCACCGGGGGCACCGGGGGCACCGGGCCGAGCCCCCCACCTCCCGCCCCCGGCGGTGCCACCGCCGCTCCCGCCGCCCGAATGCGCGGCCCGCGGGGCGGCGGCGCTGATATAACGCGGCTCTGCCCCACGGGTGTCCCCCCCGGGACCGGGGAGGCGGTGTCCCCCCCTCACCAATAAAGGCACCGGGATCCGGTGCTGCGGCCCGGCTCGGTCCACCGGCGGTGACACCGCTCCGGTCCCCTGGGAGCGGGAGCTCGGAGCTCGGTGCCCGGGGCTGGCACCGGGCCGCGGTGCCCGTGGCCTCGGGAAGGGTGCGCGGTGCCGGTAGCCAAGGCCGGGTTCCTCGGTCGGCTCCAGGCGCGGTGCCCGGGGCTGGTGCCGGTTCCTGGTGCTGCTTCCCGATGGCGCCTCGGCTCGGTGCCCGGTGCCAGCGCCGGTGCCAGCGCTGATGCTTGTGCCGGTTCCCGGCGCTGGCGCACGTTGGAGCCCCGGAAGCTCCCGCGCCGGTTGAGGGAGCCGGTGCCCGTGGGAGCCCCGAGACCTCCGATGCGGCTCCGGTGCCACTGCCCGTGCCCAATATCCGGTGGCGTTCCCGGTACCCGGTGTCGGTGCCCGGTGGAGCCCCGGGAGCGCGGCGCGGTGCCGGTGCCCGGAGCGGAGCTGTCCGCTGCAGCGGTGCTGAACGGGCTCCCGGGCCTCTTAACGGCCGTCGGTTTATTTCCCGTCCGCAGCACCGGGGCTCATCGCCGCCCGACGGCCGCCGGCCCCGCGCAGGGTCGGGCACTGCGCTCCCGGTCTCACCGGGCTCGTGGGGGCCGGTTGTCCGCAGGATCATCGTGCACCGGGGCCGCACCGGGGCTGCGGGGACGGAGCCACCGGTTTCCTCCCGGGAGAGGTGTCCGATACCGCGCCCCGCAGCCCCGCGGCTTTTGGGGATAAACCGGGCCCGTTTAGGGTCGGGCCGTGACTGCAAACTGGGGCCGGATCCAGCGCGGCCCCGACGTGCTGGGTCCCGTCCCGGAGCCGCCGGCGGCGAGGAGTCGGGCCCGGGCCGGGGAGCGGATCCGCTACGGCCCCACGAGCCCCCGGTCGGGCCCCGGCACTCGCCGCTCTCCGCAAAGCAGCGGCTCCTCTTCCGACGGCTCTGGCCCCAACAACCTCCCGGGACTCGTTTCTCGGGGGAAAAAGCCCCGGGAGGACCCGGGGACAATCGATGGGGCCGGTCGGAGGCTCCGTGGGGCCGAGGCTGTCGATGTGCCGCCCTTCTGCCGCCCTCCGCTACCAGCGGCACCGGGGCCGCGGCCCGGAGCAGCGGCGGCGAAGGGCGGATGCCCCCGCGGAGGGGAGGAGGGGGACGCGGGGGCCGGGGGCTGCGGGGGGGCCGCCGACATCTGCTCCCGAGGCCGGCTATGCCAGGGGTGCCGGCCCCGGTGGCGGGGCTACGGTTTATGTTCAATTGTCGGGATTTTTGTTTCCCCGGTGCCCGCCCGGCCCCGCCGAAGATGCGGGAACCGGCCCGGCTGCTCCGGCAAGGCCCCGGCCCCGCAATGCGGCCCCGCACTCGCTGCACGGCCCCGGTGCAAAGCTCCGGAGAACAGCCCCGGTGCAAAGCGCCGGTGGAAGGTTTTGGTGCACGGTCCCCGTGAAACGGTTTCGTTGCAAAGCTCCGGTTCCCGGCCTCGGTACGAGGTTCCGGTGCCCGGTGCTGGTGCCCGGTTCCGAAACACAGCGGCGGTTCAAGGCTCCGGTGCCCGGCCCGGTTCACAGCTCCGGTGTCCGGTGCCCAGCCCTTCCGCCAAGCGGCCCCGGTGCCCGGCGACTCTCGGGGAGGGAAGCGGGAGGTCGGGAGCCGCCGCCCCGCCGAGTTCTGAGAGTGTTTCGTGTGACCGTGGCATCAAATTCACCCCGGGAGTGTGGAGAGGTCTGGGGAGCTGCCGGGACCCCGCGCGGCTGCACCGGGGGCAGCGGAGCTCGGCCAGCACCGAGGGGACCTCGCGGTGGCGGCGCTCCCGGACCCAGCCCCGCTGTTTCAAAGCGGGATGAGATGGCGGTGGGTGTCTCCCCCCTCCCCCGAACCCCCGGTGCCCGCGG
>NC_031796.1:865853-869099 GCF_001522545.3 Parus major | reverse complement strand
ACCTTCCCTTCCCTTCCCTTCCCTTCCCTTCCCTTCCCTTCCCTTCCCTTCCCTTCCCTCCCCCATCCTGGGCTCCAGCCCATCCCCACAGCCCCTCTGGAGCCCCGGGCTGGGGGTCCCACCGTGTCCCGGTGCCCCCGGGCCGGGGTCCCGCTCCCCCCGCTCGGTGGCAGCCGGTGCCTCATTTCATATGGGAAATGTCCATTTTGTTGCTACTTAAAAGCTGATTTACGGCGGCTGCATCCCAGCCCTGCCTTGGCCTGCGTTCATCCCATAATCTGCCCATTTCTCTTGGCAGCTCTGGCTCGCCCGGGCTCGCCGGAGTCTGTGCCGGGCAGCGCGAGCCCCCGTCCCCTTCCCGTGCCCCCCGGCCACGCTCCCCCGATCCCTGGATCCCATCTGCCCCCAGCACATCCCGATGCCCTCGAGACGGCAGCGCCAGACGATGCCTCAGGGATGGAGGGACCGGAACACCTTTCCTGGGGCAGGAGGGGACACGGGCAGGGGTTGGGGACAGCACGTGGGTGGCTTCACATCACGCTGGACCTCCCTTCCATCCACCCGCGCTCCAGGATGGGGTGATGGGATCCACCATGCCAGGCTGGGCACACCTGGGCACGGTGACAACAGCAAGGCCTGAGCTGAGGTCCTGCCACCAGTGGTGAGCAGTGTCCCGGCTGTCCCCACCCTCCCGCACACTCCTAATTAAATTTTACCCGACTACAAATCGTTTTGTTAAATGTAATTGGAAACCACACCTTTGGAATCGTGGCATTAACCCGGCAGCGGCGTTATCAGAGTGATTAAAGCCTTCCCCAAGTTAGCGCCGGGAAGGGCGGCAGGATTGTGCCGTAATCCCGGGAAAGCAAACAAGTTCTGAGCAAAACTAATTACATTTAGAGCAGCTGTGATAATAATCCTAATTCAACCCCATTTAGTGCCTAAAATCCGGCGATCCAGCAGCGAAAGCTGGGGCCGGGGGGTGCCTGTGGCCCAGCTCTGCCCTCCAGGTTGTCCTTTCACGACAGAGGTGACAAAACTGGGGGTCCCTGGGGGATCCACGGGGAGCCACGGGATCACACGACCCTTTGGGGTCCACGGGGATGTCCCACCCTCGGTCACCGAATCGGCGCTGCCCATCGCCCTGTCTGACCCCGTCACCTCTCGGACGCCGCGTGCCGCGACTCTGCCCCGGTGCCCGGGCGGTGGCACGGTGCCCAAGCCCCCCCTGCTGTCCCCGGGGACAGGGGGGGATCGGGCGGCCGCAGCTGGCGCACGGAGCCGTAATGGCCACGGCTGGGCTGGCACGGAGGCCCCGCGCCTGCGGGCACGCGGGCAGGAGCAGCTTGTGCGCCGTTTGTCCTTGACGAGTCCCCGTGTGGCCGCCCCAGCCTGGCGCTGCCACCCCGGCACAAAGCCCCCCGGCACCGCCGTGAGACCCCCGGCTCGTCACACGCGTGGCACCGTCACCACGAGCAGGGCAGGGAGCCTCGGCGTGTGGCTGTGCTCGGGGGAGAGAACGCTCTGTTGGCACCCGCCGTGGTGGGCACGGCATTGGCACCGCCACCGCCGCGCTCGCTGTCACCCGGGTGTGACACGGAGTGACATTTCCGCCCCCGGCCCTTACCTTGGGGAACGTTCACTACAAAACGCACACCGGAGCTTTTCTTCATTTATCTCTTTATTTTATATATTTTTTAAATTTTTTTTTCTTTTTTATTAAAGTTGCCAAAAATTTGTGTTAGCTAATGGCTTCTTAATTCCGCCGAAACCGAGGGAAGGAAAATGATGCCATTCATCTTGTATTGGTTTGAAATCACGTCTGACAACTAATCGATCATACTGTGGGACATTAACTCCTTTGGATGGGGGCCCAAGCGCTCTCGCAGCTCCTCGCTCCCGCGCTGGATCCATTTAACTACTTTACTGCTGGTATTTTGGCACGTGGCTCCGCGGGCTGGTTCCTCTCCGGTTGGTGCCGCTGAATTATTTGCCTTTCTCCGGATACAGCTGGCACGGAGCGCCCGCAGCTTCCCCCGCCCCTCCTCCGGCGCCCTTCACCCGACCTTCGCCCCTCCACCCCCTCCCGAGGGATCCGTGCCCCCCTTTTTTCCCCATGGATCCCCCCCACCCCCATTTTGGGAATCGATGGGGTTTTTTTTTCCGGGTGTGAGCAGCCAAGGATGCCTGTGGGGTCCTGGGGATACACTGGGGGGTGGCTTTGTTCCTTGGCCTTGTGGTGACCCCGGGTGACCCGTGCCTCGGTTTCCCCGTTTCTCCTCGGGGATGTCCCCAGTGTGGCCATGGGGACAGATGGGTTGGGGGCGAGGTTGGTGGCACCTCACAAGCCATGAGCAAACGTGGAGTGGCCCCATCCCTGATGTCCCACCCTGTGCCAGTGACACACCCTCTGCCACCACGATGCCCCAGGAGCCCGGTGACACCAGAGGGGTTTGTGAGGACAGGGATGGCGGCGCTGGGCTGTGTCCCCCCGTGAATGGGGACCCCGAGGCACAGCTGAGGGTGCTGGGGGACACCCCCAGGACAAGGGGGGTCGGGTCCTGTCCTGGTCCATCCACTTCCTTGGGGGGGAAGGGGTGTGGACATCATGATGGGGAAGAACTTGGAGGGACAGCAGAGACCCCAGGGTGACCCGAAAGTACTCAGGACACCCCAAGGGCCCTCGGGCACAGCTCAGGCAGGGCTTTATATACCCAGGGTGGGCGGGACCAAATCCAGGGAAGGCTGTGATTGGTCAGCAGCACCAGCCCTGGCAGGGGATTGGCTGCCAGCACAAGCCCTGGATGGGGATTGGCTGAGGCTTGTGCCCATCCCAGGTGTCCGGGTGGTCCTTGGTGGCCCCCTCCAGTGATGGGGACACATGGGTGTCCCAGGGACCCCCCTCATTGTCCCAGCCCTGTCCCAGGGCTCACACCTGACCCCAGGGTCACAGCTCCATGTCTCCTTCCAGGTCCTGGGTGCCACCAAGGGGTCACAGAGGGGTCTGTCCCCTCTCTAGGGGGCAACATAGGGACAGAGTCCCTTCACTGATGGCTCCTGGCCAAGGAAAGCCATCATGTCTGTCTGTCTGTCTGTCCAGCCCTGTATGCCGGTCTGTCCAGCCACACTCTTCCCACCTGGTCACCTGTCTGTCACCTGTCCATCCATCCATCCATGGAGTCCGTCCGTCCATCCATTCATTCATCCATCATCCATCATCCATCCATCCATCCATCATCCATCCAT
>NC_031796.1:849968-862016 GCF_001522545.3 Parus major | reverse complement strand
CGGTGTCACCGGGGCTGGCCGGGGACACGGAGGGAGTGGCCGCGCTCAGGGTCACGCGGGGGCAGATGGCACCGCCTGTGCCACTCCGTGCTGCGCCGCTCGGTGCGGAGCGGAGCCTCGCTGAGTCGTTCCCCGCCGGGCTGTGCCGCCCCACGGCAGCGGGAAGGAGCAGGACCGGGGCACCGAGCGGATCCCCGCGGTGAGAGCCCATCCTGCCCGTCCCTCCCGGCTGCGCCCCCTCTGCCCGCCCGGTGACATTCTGGGACGTGTGGGGACACTCTCGTCCCCCTGAGCAGGGCCGGGCTGAGGGACCGCAGCGCTGGGCTGGCACCGCCCGGCCGGGACAGGGGGTAGCCGGGGCCGTGTCCTCTCCAGCAGCCGGGCTGGCAGCCGGCGGGCACCGCGGACGGGCTGGCTCCCTGCCCGGCCGGAGGATTAGCCGTGCCATGGATACGGACTCCGCAGGGAACGCTGCGCTGCAGGCCTGAGGCTCCGGTGGCACGGCACGGCACGGCACGGTGGCATGACAGGACACGGCACGGTGCAGCCTGCCATCCCCCCGTGTGGCACCGCCCGTCGTGGCTTTGCCCGGCCGCTGCCCCCCGGCCGTGCCCACCCCGGTGGACTCCCGCAGCCTCCCCCGCCGCCCCCCGCCCGGGAGGCAGAGAGTTAACGCGGGACCCGCCGCGCTATAAATTTTGCATCGTGCGGGGCTGGGGGGAGCTGGGCGGGAGCCAGGGGCGTCTCTAGGTAACAATAAACACCCGGGCAGGAGCAGCTGGTGCCCCGACCGCCTCTGCATCACAATGCCGGAATCACGCTAATCAACCGCCCGCACCGCGCCCGCACCGCCCGGGCACCGCCGGGCTCCGGCCGTGGGCAGGGGATGGCCGTGGTGAGGGCCTGACTGGGGTGGGGGTCCCGCCATGGGGAGGGTTTGGCTGCTGAGGGTGTGGCCATGAGGAGGGTTTGGCCATGGTGAGGGTCCAGCTATGGCGAGGGTCTGGTCAGGGTGAGGGTCCAGCTGTGATGATGGTCCAGCCATGCTGAGGGTTCTGGCCACGGTGAAGGTCTGGACATGGTGAGGGTTTGGCCATGGTCAGGGTCTGGCCATGGTCAGGGTCTGGCCACGCTGAGGGTCTGGCCATGGTCAGGGTCTGGCCACGCTGAGGGTCCAGCCATGGCGAGGGCCACCCCCAGGGCTCACCCCCACTCACCAGGGAGAAGGGCTGGTGGCCCAGGCACCGCCTGCTCCCGGCAGAGCATCCAGGGATGCCAGACAAGATGAGTCCAACCCCCCAGCCATGGCCACTGTCACCGGTGTCACAGGGCCAGGCTCTGGCGACGCCACACTTCCCTGGAAAACGCCAAGGCCACCATGTGCCACCCTGGCACCACGGTGGCTTTGTGGCTGGCTGCCCCAGCAGTGGGGAGCGGGCCCAGGGCCAGGCTACGACCCCCAGCATCTTCCTATCCCCCCTCATGTGGCCGGTGGCTTTTAGGGCCTGGAGTTTGGCCACCATGTGCCAAGAGCTGGGGTCTGTGGGGGCTGTGCCCCACCCGTGATGTCCCCCCGGGGCAGGCTGGGGGTGCACGGGGCCATGGGGACCGCGGTGGCCGAGGGGGTGGCAGTGGTGACCGAGGTGGTGGCAGTGGTGGCTGAGGGGGTGGCAGTGGTGGCCGAGGGGGTGGCAGTGGTGGCCGCTGTCCCCGCTGGCTGCCGTCTGCATTCCAGCGCAGGAGGCAGCTGTGCCACCCCCCAGTGCCGCTAAATATTAATGCTGCCCTACATTGCGCCGCGGCACCTGCTCGGGCGAGCCCCGCCGGCCCTCGCGGGGGCGAGCGGCTGCCCCGGCACCACCGGGACTGCGCCAGAAGGTGGGGGGGACACGCCAGACCCAGCTGTGTCCCCTCCCCAGAGCCAGGCGGGAGGGACAAAACGATGAAGGCACGGGGAGCACCGTGCTGGGGCGGAGGGAAGAGGGGTTGGGAGCTCCCCAGATGCCGCCCATGACCCCAGGATCCTCCCAAGAGCAGATTTGGGGCAGGATTTGCTGGCAAAAGCAGCGGCGAGCGGCTCTGCCTCCGCCACCACGGTCGCCAGGCGCGGCTGAGGACGTGGCGCTCGTCACTCGTGTGCCAGGCGACAGCGGGGGTGGCCCCGGCGCCCGCCTTGAGCCTCAGCCAAAAGTCCAGAGCCGAAAAGTAGGGGGTGATTGATGGCAGCGTTTGGCGCGTAAGGGCACCCGGCGGCCCAATCCTCCCGCGGCCCCAATTCCTCCCCTGCCCCTATTCAGAGATCATGTTGTCTCATGTTGGTCCCAGAGGCGCCATTAATTAAAAATACATCCAATTAAATGGCAGGTGAAAGCGTGCAGGCACAGTCCCCCCGCGCCTTGGCTCAGCTGCGCCGGTGGCAGCGGGGAGGGCGATGTGCCCGCCCGGGGTGCGGTGCCAGGTCCTGTCCCCGCTGCCACCGCCGCCACGCCAGGCCCTGTCCCCTTCGGGACGTTCTTTGGGGCGCTGGGGTTGGGGTCACCCCGCCTGTCCCCCTCCCACAGGCCGGGCATGGCAGGTGGCATGTGGTGGCAGCCGCCAGTCCCCAAAATCGGGGCGCGCTCACCCCCGGCTCGGCGGAACGTGGTGGCACTGCCACCTCCTCGGCACGGGGGCTGGGATGTCCCTGGGAGGTGGCACCGGGGGGTGCCCACCGGGGAACCCCCGGGGCGGCGGCGGCTCCTCGTTCCCGTTAATTGGAGCCGCTAATGGCGGGCGCTTCCCGCTCCGGGTGCTGGCAGCAGGCACCAGCTGTGCCACCGCCAGCGCCGCCGCTTTCATCAAGCTGCCAGGGCGAGGGGACCGGGCCAGGTGGCCCCATGGCACAGGGAAGGTGCCACCCCCCCCGCCATCCTCCTCCCGCACCCCCAGACCCTGCCCGAGGAGCCCGCACCCCATCCACGCCTGTGCCAAAAAGCCGCCCGTGCCCGCAGAATGCGGCGTCTTGATGCCAGGGGATGGAAAATGCGGGATGCCACGGGATGGGTAATGTTGGGGGGGCTCACACCCCCATCCTTCCCCCCAAAACCCAACCCCAACACCTCCTCCATCCCCCATCCGTGGCCTCCAACGCCTCCAAGGTTTTTTTTTTTTGGGGGGGTGGTTTTATCCTTCTCAATCCTTTTCTTCTTTCCCCTTTCCAAATGCCAGGGAAAGGTGTGAACGGATTTTTGGAAGGAAACGTCTAAATTGGATGAAAAACCTTTAATGCCGACAGCCGGAGCAGCTGGAAGGACAAATATAGCCGGAGAGGAGGAGGAGGAGGAGGACGGGGACGCGGTGGGAGGTGGTGGCCGTGCCGAGAGCGACACCTGGTGACAGTCACCCCCCCCCGGACACGTGTGAACACGCGTGTGGCACCCAGGTGTGTGTGCGCACCCCGGGACACCCACCCGGGACGTGCGAGGCCTCCTCCAGCTGGAGATTCCGGCAGGAGCCCGTGGGACGCGGGTGATCTGCTCCATGGGAAGGCCCCGTCCTCCTCCTCATCCTCCTCCTCCTCCTCCTCCTCAGCATCCCATCTCCATCCCCATTCCCGGAGCAGGCCGTGCCCGGAGCACCGGGATGTTCCCGAAGCCGGCGGGACTGGATGGGGCCGCCACCACATCCCCAAGGCCCCGAGAGCACCGCGGGCATGAGGAGGGAGGAGAACTGCGCCAGATCCCGCATTTCGAGCCGATGGAGCCGGGAACGGTGGGATGGAGCAGCCAGGAATGTCGGGATGGAGCAGCCGCCGCTCCAACGAGCGTATTCCAAGCGGGAACGCCGGAGATTTACAGCGCCGGCTCCGGGCAGCCCCCGGCCATTTGGCACGGCAGCTGCTGCCGAGGAAGTTCAATGCCAAAATAAATTAAATGGCATAAAACGGCCTGGTCACCTTTGGATCGGGATGCCGCAGGAGCCGGGGCCACGTGGGGCTTTGTCTGGCGGCAGCGGGAAGGGAAGGTGGGATGTGAGGATGCTCGGGATGACATCGCGTCCCTTCTGCCGCGCCGGGAGAGGCTCCGGAGCCCGGCGGAGCCGCGGGCAGGGACCAGGAGGGCTGGATTAGGGATCCAGCCGAGTGCACGGGGCCCAGCTGCCCCCTCCATAAATCAGGGTGGGCGCTGGGGGCTCGCTCCCGCTTTCCCAGGCTCCGGGAAGCGCCCGGCGCCGCCGCCACCCCCCCACCATCTGCACAGGGATATATTTTAAGACGTGTCAGCGCAGGGATCGCAACCAGGCGAAAGGAGAGCGAGAAAGCCGGGGCTGGAGCGGGAGACGGCGGCCGGGCTCTGCGGGGAGCGAGGCACGGACACGGCCCGGGGGATCCAGAGCCCCCCCGAGCCTCAGGGAGGGTCTGCCCGAGCCTCAGCCGAGCTGGAAGGACTCGATTCCAGGAGCAGCTCTGGTTCTCACCATCCCAAATCCCTGCCCGGAGCACGAGGGTTGGGACAGACCCTCCCGAGCCCTTCAGGAGCCGCGATGGGGTTGGGAGCAGCAGAGGGAAACGGCACGGAGGGGTTTGTGCGGAGGAAGGGATGGATGGGGGATGACACAGCTCCCTCTCCCTGCCCTGCTGGCTCAATCCATCCCCTCCGGCTCCTCCCCGGTGCTCAAAGGGCTGCCAGGAGCTCGCGGAAGGTTTGGGGCCAAATCTCAACCTCAATCCTTCCCTTTGCGATTCCTGCAGCACCTTTCCCCCCTCTCTCACACCTCAACCAAACCATGCCCTGCTCCAGCTGGGGCATCCCCACCGCATCTTCCAGCCGGGGGAAACCCAGGGCTAATGATGGCTTGGAGCTTAATTAGAGAGCGGAATTTGGGGGCTTGCAGAGGCTGGCAATGCCAAATCCCACCCCTCTCACCGGGAGGGGATAAAAGGCTTTCCAAGGAAAACACAAGTTACCGTGTGATTCCAAAGGCTACGGGAAGCAACGGAGCAAAAGGCAAAGCAAGATACAGTAACAGGAAATATTTAATTTTCCAATCTTCACTTCTCCATTTTTATAAACTGAAAAGAAAAAAAAAAATAATATATTACAAAATATCTGTACAGAGACAAAGGTACAACCGAAAAAAGGCGTGCTCGGTCTCCAAAGGAAACTCGGGAGAGGTACAGCAAGAGTCTGAGCAGAGGCTTCTCTGCTGGGAACTGCTACAGCAGGAGAATTTGGGATTGAACCCAGAGCTGGGATGGGGGGAAGGAGGGGGGAGCTGCCCTCGCCCTCCCTTGTGTGGATTTAATCCTCCCAAATGCAGAAATCCCACCCGGCTCAGTGAATCCTTTTGTCTTCCTTGTGCAGAGCATTGTAAAAAAGGGTTAAAAATTAAAAAAATAAATGTAAAATGTGGGGAAATGAAGGAGGTGATGGGAGGGAGGAGCGGTGGCACAGCCCCCCAGAGCCTGCGGGCAGGGATGGTCCTGCTGGGACCAGTCAGGAAAAGCTACTGGGAGAGGAAAAACCAGTCCCTGGCTGGAGAGGTCGGGGGTTCGGGGAAGGGAATGGGGGAATCACCTTCCAGAGGGTCCCTGGGGACAGCTGGCAGGAGCAGGGACAGACAATGTCCATCCCTGGCCGGAGCTGGGACAGGAGCCCCCAGGGCCGGCCCTTCCCAGCCCTGCACAGGAGCTGGAGCTGTGCCAGAGGGACTGGTGACCCCCAAACTGGGACTGGTGACCCCCAAACTGGGACTGGTGACCCCAAACTGGCACTGAGCACCCCCAAACTGGGACTGGTGAGCCCAAAACTGGGACTGGTGACCCCCAAACTGGGACTGGTGACCCCAAAACTGGGACTGGTGACCCCAAACTGGGACTGGTGACCCCAAACTGGGACTGGTGATCCCAAACTGGGACTGGTGAGCCCCAAACTGGGACTGATGACCCCAAACTGGGACTGGTGAGCCCAAAACTGGGACTGAGCACCACAAACTGGGACTGATGACCCCAAACTGGGACTGCTGACCCCAAACTGGGACTGGTGAGCCCAAACTGGAACTGGTGACCCCAAAACTGGGACTGGTGACCCCAAACTGGGACTGGTGACCCCCAACTGGGACTGGTGAGCCCCAAACTGGGACTGGTGACACCCAAACTGGGACTGGTGACCCCAAACTGGGACTGGTGAGCCCAAAACTGGGACTGAGCACCACAAACTGGGACTGGTGACCCCAAACTGGGACTGGTGACCCCCAACTGGGACTGGTGAGCCCCAAACTGGGACTGGTGACCCCCAAACTGGGACTGGTGACCCCAAACTGGGACTGGTGACCCCTAAACTGGGACTGGTGACCCCAAACTGGGACTGGTGACCCCAAACTGGGATTGGTGACCCCAAACTGGGACTGGTGAGCCCAAAACTGGCACTGAGCACCCCAAACTGGGACTGAGCACCCCCAAACTGGGACTGAGCACCCGGAAGCTGGTACCAAGAACTCAAAACTGGGACTGGTGACCCCAAACTGGAACTGGTGACCCCAAACTAGGACTGGTGACCCCCAAACTGTGACTGGTGACCCCAAACTGGGACTGGTGACACCCAAAACTGGGACTGGTGACCCCAAACTGGGACTGGTGAGCCCAAAACTGAGATTGAGCATCCCAAACTGGGACTGGTGAGCCCCAAACTGGGACTGGTGACCCCAAACTGGGACTGGTGACCCCAAACTGGGACTGGTGACCCCGACAGGAGGAGGTTGGGGCTCCCAGTAGCTTTCCTGGGCACGTACCAGTTTGGAGAGACAATAAACAGGCATCGCCTTCCTGAGAGGATCCAGCTCAGGAACGAGACTTTTCCTTCCAAAGGGGATGGGATTGGGAAGAAAAACAACAGCAGCTCCAGGGGGAAAGGGAAAATCATCAAATTCAACCCCTCCAAAGCCCCTTGGTGGGTTCAGTGTCTCACAGAACTTCTCTCTGTACATCAGGTATGAGCTAAGTTTAAATAAACAAAACAAAACAAAGCCAACAATAACAAAAATAAAAATAAAAATTCCAAATCCCCTACAAATTTCCAGTGGAATTCTGCAAACGTTGCCCCTCAGTGCTGGGAGCCACCAGTCCCTGCACATCAGCAGCAAATAGAAATAAAAAATATTATCAATATATTTAATTTCTCTCCCTGGGTAAGGCAGGATCTCCCCAAGTGGAGAAGCATCACCTGTTCAGGTGCATTTATTTCAATTTATCTCTCTGTATAAAATAGAAATTAAATCCTGTTAGTAGCAAGAAGATCTCTCAGCCCAGCCCAAAATTCCCCCCCCCTTTAACACTCTGGAAATTAAATGTTTTCCATAGGAAAGGTCAATTTGGGGACAAAAATAAAAAAAGCTGATAAATAGGTACCTTTGTTTTATTCATCTCTTTTTAAGTCTCATTGAAATGAACAGCGCAAGGGTCTGTGGGAGGAGAAAAATCCACCGTAAATACTTCCTTGACAACAACAAAAATAGAAATATTCTCGTGGAAATGACACAGGAACACCTGGGAAACCTCAAAGGGCTGAGATGGAACCGACCTTGGCAGGATGGGCAGCACCAGCTCAGGATTCCGGGGATAAATCGCTCCCATCTGGTGGCAAATCCCACCAGGTGTTGGGATTTTTGTTTCCTTTTTTATAATTCTTGAAGTGTTCTGGAAGTTATAAATGATAGAAATCCCTGTTTTTTTTTGTTTTTTTTTTTTTTCAGGGAGGTGTTCTCCTCGGCTCTTAAAAAAAAATAAAAATTAAAAATAAAATCCACCAAAAAAAGGAAAAAAGAAGATAATTCTCACTGCCAAGTTACAGCAGGAGGGATGCAACACCTGGAGACCCTTCCCAAAAATCAATGTACTAAGGCTGCTGTCACAGGGGACAGGACTGGCCCTGCAGCAGAGGGAAAAATGGATCTTTTATGGCAAGAAAACAACATCAAAGAAATGAAAACACAACCAGTGTCACATCCCAGGTCCCCACTACTGGGATAACCCATCCAGGTGCCTCTGCAGCAATAAATTCCCCTTTTTCATTTTTATTTTATTTTTTTTTCCCTTGAGGAAATGGGGAAAACAAACAAAACAACGACAGAAAAAAATAAAAAATGCTTTGGGAAGCGGCCTCCCCCCAGCCCTCCCTGACCCAGCAGCAAACTCCAGTGCCCAGCTTGGGGAAACTGCATTTTTTTAATTCCTTCTTCCTTCCATTCCTACTTTTCCATCAATCCCCCCCTCTCCTGGCTCAGTTTGCTGGAGGTTGGGATTATTTTTGTCACTAAACCAAGCACGGGAGGCCAGTGGGGACCCTGAGGGATGCCCAGGGATTTCTGCAGCAGCTGAAATGCGGACGAGACCTTGCTCTGGCCAAAAAAAAATTAAAAAAAAAAAGGGAATAATAAAAAAAAATAAAATAAAAATCAAGTCCTGTGGCTAAAGGAGGAGAGGCAAGGGGGGAATCCCAGGAATGTCAGTAGGGAACCCCCCGGCCCCGGCCCCCCCTTGGAGGCACTCGGCCAGGCCCTCGGAATGCCTTCCCATAGGGAGACGGTGCCTGGCTTGGGGCACCCCAGCCGTGACCTGTTCCTGCCCCGCTGGAACCGCCTGCTCCCGGCCCCAGCTCGCCGTAACTCTGCGTTTTGGCCTCTGGATGTGGCAGAGCGTTGCTGTTGCTCCCCTCGGATTTGGGGAAGGATTGGCCGAGCGGGTGGATGGGGACGGGGGCTCTGGCGAAGCGCAGGTCCTGGTCCCCCGGGAACTGCAGCGAGCCCGTGCCCTGGTAGCTGCTGCTCTCCCCGAGGTGGCTCACGGAGCCCAAGAAGGTCCTGCTTTTCCCCAGGGCTTGGGCAGAAGGTTCTAGCAGAGTCTGGCCCGCACTGAGCTCCTCGGCACCGAATCCCCCCTGGGAGCCGTCGGTGCTGTAAGTCCTGGCGGGGTGGGAGCGGCCGTAGTCCGGGGGCTCCTGCGCGGCGAGGCCGAGCGGCTCCGGGTCCGGCTGGGAAAGGAGCTGGAGCAGCGCAGCCGTCACGGCCGGGTTCAACTCCTGGGCTGCACCGCAGGGATCCCCTTCGGGCACCGGAGGAGGCGGCGGCGGTCCGGGGGGCTCGGGGGGTCTCTTCTCTGGTGGGACAATGCCGGGAGGACACGCTGTGGAAGGGTGACTTCTTTTAAACACCGTTTCAAACAGACACAAAGACATTTCTAAGCAAACCAAACCAATCCCTGCCGAGGCCGCCTGGGAAGATGCGGAGGGAGAGTTTGAACGCGGGCTGGGAGATCAACGTTCGCTAACAACGTTCGTTAACAACGTTCATTAACAACGTTAACAACGTTCATTAACAACGTTCGTTAACAACGTTCATTAACAACGTTCATTAACGCTTTGGCCCCGGCTCTGAGCACCCAACTCGCCGGTAACAGCCGTCCCAACAGCCGGGACCTCCCGGGTCAAAGGCTGGTTCCGAGGCAGGTGTGGATCGGGCCGAGCTCCCCCCGGGGCTGGAGGGATGCGGCACCGCCCGGCTCCAGGGTGGCTCCAGGAGGGGACAGCCACAAAAGCCAGCCCAGCACACGGCTGCCAGCTCCTGGGTGTCCCCAGTGCACCCTGGCCCTCCCACCCACCCCAGCCCTGCTGCCCCACCTGGCCAAGAGTCAAAAGAAGCTCGCCCCACCCCGAGTATCTGCATTATCCTGAGCACGAGAAAAGCCTTCTGCTTCCTCCCCCCCTGCTCCCCCGGCACCCCTGATTTCCTCCCCACATCAGGAGTGGTTTCCCTGCTGGAAGAACAAAGCTGGGTGACCCCCGGCCCCCCCTGCTCTGTCCCGGCCTGGGAGGAGGGAGAGGGAGCAGAGCACTGCCCGTCCCCTGAGGGTGACACAGGTGACACCAGGGAGGGGACACCGCCTGCTGCTGGCACTCCCAAAACCAGCCCTGCCTCCTCTGGAGTGACACACCTGAGCACGGGGGGGGGGGAAGGAAGGAATTACTGGCGATGGCAGAGCCCCCGTGCACACCTCGTTGGAATCAGATCCTCAAATCATTGGCAAAACTGGTTATTAAAAAGGTCAAACTTTATTGTGAAAACCAGTAGTCTTCCAGGACCACCCCTCCACCCGTATCCGTCAGTCCACTTTGAAAACTAGATTGTATTGAAATCCAGAAAAATAAAACAACAACGGGGGGAAAAAAAAAAATAATAATAAAACAAAAAAAAAAACAAACAATCTTCAGGTAAAATTTGTAAAGCCAAGCTGATCTGGGGGACAGCAAATCATTCCAAAGAATTATCAACAGAGAACAACGGCATCGAATTCCATCTGCTCTACAGTAACCTAGTTATCTTCCAGGACTAGGGCAACAACAACAAAAAAAAAGGAAAAAAGGAGGAGAAAAAAAAAAAATAAAAATAAAATAAAATAAAAAAAAAAAGCACGATCACAACTGGCTCGTGGTGGGCGGGTGTTGAAGGCACGAGAACACAGCACGTTCAGCTACATTGCAGGAGGTGGGATCGGGCCAAAACAGGCTCCCCGGAGAGTCTGAGACATACTCAGGAGGCGCTTCTACAATTTGGTGAGGTCGTCACAGGCTGTTGCTAATAAATTCAAAAAATCAACAGAAACAAAAAAGAAAAAAAAAAAAGACATGGAGACATTTACACTCACCTTTGGAAAGAAATCCAAGAGCTCACTGACACAAGCAGGGTTTGTTTTGTTTTTTAAACTATTAAGAAGCAGCAGTTGGGTTCAGCTTCAGGAGATGCTGAGTTTTTCAGGGCTCAAAAATCAGCTCTGGGTAGAACCAGGCACTTGTGGATGCTCAGGTTTTACCTGCACAGCTGCCACTATCCCTCCCTTCAGCACTCACCGCTAGTTCAGCTCTTTTAAAATCATCTCTGCAGGTTTATTTATTTGTATTTATTTTTTTTTTAAGAGAGTGGGGAGGGGATGGTGAAAAAGAGCTGGGGAAAAAACGCAGAGACGCAGCAGCATCCTGTGCAAAAAAAAAACCTCCCTGCATGTCTAAACTGATTGCTGTGGGGCTTGAGGAAGAACTGACCCTCCAAACTTCCCCTGCATTTTTTGGGCAAACCCCAAAACCTCCAATTCATCCTCACTGACCCACTGACAGTAGAACACTCATGGATTTTAGGGCATTTATTTGCCTGTTTGGGGCTGTCTGCAGCTCTTCAACCTCCTGAGCAGTCCAGTACTTACCACGGGGACGGGGTCAAGGGTCTTTTTTCCTGATGTCCGACCACATCCTACCCCCTTCCCTCCTCCCATCCCCTCCCTGCTGCCTCTCTCCCAACACTCCAAGGCCTCACTCCTGGCTGCAGCTGAACCAGCAGCCGTGTCGCTCTCACTGCTCACATCAGGTGCATTTTATTTATTTACCTGTGCTGTCCTCGGGGTGCCTCGTCGGGGTTTTCCTGGGCCCCCGCTGCTCGCTGCTCTTCTCCCCGTTGCTCTCCTCCAGGGTTATCCCAGGCTCCTGGCTCTTCATCAGCTGGCTCAGCAGAACGGCCAGCACGTTCTGCATGTCTCCCTGAGCGCTGCCTGCGTCCGGAGTCTGCTGCTCCTCCGCCACCTCCGCGGGCGGCTCCTCCGCCGTCTCCTCCGCCGCCGCCGCCGCGGGCTCGTGGTGCTGCGCCGTGGCCTCGGTCAGGGCCGTGATGGACTGGTTGAGAGCCTCCAGCTGCTGCTGCATCTCGGGGTTGGAGTGGACGTTGAGCAGCTGGGCCATCTGCGGCACGCTCAGGTCGGTCTGGCTCTGCAGCAGGTTCAGGAGCACGGCCAGCTCGCTCTGGTTCAGCTGCTGGGTGATGTCGCCCAGGCCTGCGGGACACACGGGGAGCACCAGCGGGGATGTGAGGTGTGGGGTTCTGGCATGGCACGGGGCAATGAACAGCTCTTCCCCAGGTCCCACAGCCAGGAACACCTGGTGCCCATGTCCCACAGCCAGGACCAGCCCTTATCCACATCCCACATCCCATATCCACATCCCACAGCCAGGAACATCCCTTATCCACATCCCA
>NC_031796.1:837544-849686 GCF_001522545.3 Parus major | reverse complement strand
CACATCCCACAGCCAGGAACATCCCATATCCACATCCCACAGCCAGGAACATCCCATATCCACATCCCACATCCCTTAGCCAGGACCAGCCCATATCCACATCCCACAGCCAGGAACATCCCTTCCCTATGTCCCAAAGCCATGATTCACATCCCACAGCCAGGACCACCTTGTCCCCACATCCCACAGCCAGGACCACCTTGTCCCCACATGCCATAGCCAGGAACACCTTGTCCCCACATCCCACAGCCAGGACCACCTTGTCCCCACATCCCACAGCCAGGACCACCTTGTCCCCACATCCCACAGCCACAATCCACATCACCCAGCAATGAACACCCCTTTTCCATGTCCCATAGCTTCCCTGTGTCCCCGAGCCATGATCTACATCCCACAGCAATAAATATCCCTTTTTCACATCCCATAGCCAGGAAAACCCCTTCTCCATGCCCTAGAGCCATGATCCACATCTGACAGCCAGGAGCAGCCCTTCTCCATGTCCCACAGCCAGGAACACGTGCTCCCCACATCCCACAGCCATGATCCACATCCCACAGCACTGAACAGCCCTTCTCCATGTCCCACAGCCAGGAACACGTGCTCCCCACATCCCACAGCCATGATCCACATCCCACAGCACTGAACACCATTTCTCCATGTCCCACAGCCAGGAAAATCCCCTTTTCCACATCCCACAGCACTGAACGCCCCTTCTCCCTGTCCCACAGCCAGGAGAACCCATTTTCCATGTCCCACAGCACTGAACAGCCCTTCTCCCTGTCCCACAGCCAGGAAAATCCCCTTTTCCACATCCCCCAGCACTGAACACCCTGTCTTCACATCCTGCAGCACTAAACAACCCTTTTCTACATCCTATAGCCAGGAACACCTCTTTTCCATGTCCCCCAGCACTTGGGGACCCCTTCTCCACGTCCCAGGGCACTTGGGGACCCCTTCTCCACGTCCTAGGGCACTTGGGGACCCCTTCTCCATGTCCTAGGGCACTTGGGGACCCCTTTTCCATGTCCCCCAGCACTTGGGGACCCCTTCTCCACGCCCCAGGGCACTTGGGGACCCCTTCTCCACGTCCTAGGGCACTTGGGGACCCCTTTTCCACGTCCCAGGGCACTTGGGGACCCCCAGTCCGTGTCCCCAGCCCGGGGGGAGGCAGGGATGCTCGCTGAGGAGGGTTTTGGGATGCGGCGGCACGGCAGCAGCACCCCGTGGTACTGCACACACACTGCACCCACAGAGCTGCTGCTGCTGCTGCTGCTGCTGCTGCACTGCCCCCAGACCTCCCCAAAAACACAGCACAGGCGCCTGCTGCTCACAAACAGCCCAGCCAAGCCCCACTGCTCTGCTCCCGGGTTTGGGAAGTGTCCCAGGCCATGGTGGGGAGGGTGAGGGGGAAAGGGAAGCGCTGAACCCACAGCACAACAATCACAGCACGGCCCCTCCCGAGATCCCCACAGATCCAATCACCCCTTCCTGCTGCAGGAAGGTTTTCCAGGATGGAGATCTTTGGGATGCAGGAAGGGCGTGTTCCCTGACGCAGCACAAGGAATTAGGTCAAGCAGAAGGCAATTCCTTGCTGGGAGCTGGCCTGGGATCACAGGACTCTGTCCTGACCTGCAAGGATCCAGGTTATCCTAAAATACATCCTGGGAGTGGCACCACCTCCCTTGGCAGCCCGGTGACAAGTGACAAGGGTGTCCCTTCACACTGCCAGCCACGCTGCAACTCTTTGGGAATAAGGGTGCAAGGCTTTGGTTTCAGCAGCTTAAAATGGAGCTTCTCTTGCTGGTAGGCAATGGAGAACGGGACATTCTTTCTCCCAGCTGTTTGTTAATCCGAGCACCACCTTTTGTCCATCTGCCATGTTTCACTGAACACATGGATTGTGCATTCCCTGGAGCAAGAACTGTCTTCCCCGTTACTTGTCAGCACGGCATTGGACACAAAGGAAGCCTCAGCCCCTATCTGGGTTTTTGTGAGGCTTCTACACAACAATCAGGGCAGCTCTGTGAAAATCCACATTCCTCCCCTCCAACTATTTTCTGGACACAGGAGGGTTGGTCACTGCTTGGAACAGTGCACAAGTCCAGGTCCTGCCAGTCTGGACGATCCTTTCTGCAGCAAAGTGCAATAATGTTAATTTTTGCCCACCAGGCTGACACTTCCCACACCTCATCCTCATATAATTTATCAACAAGATCGAAATTCAGCTCATTTGCACACCCTGGACATGGCTCCACCTTCCAGCCCATGACTCCTATGATTTGTTCCTCCACTGGCTGAAGTGACTCAACGACTCCTTTCATCATTCAGCCTCTTTTAGAACTAATAACACAGCCCAGAACAAATTCACACTCAGCTCATCAGTGACTTCTGAAGACCAGACAGAACCTTCTGCGTCTTCACAGCACAGAGAGGAAGGGAAAAAAAAAAAATTAAATAAAAGAAATGAGGACAAGAAGAGCCTGGAATGCCCTTTCTGCAGAATTAGAGGTGAAAAGAACCAGACTGGCTTAAAAAACAAAACAGAATTAAAAAAATTCACACCCAGGGAGGGAACACACGGGGAACCTTTTCCAGACCCAGGTGGGCACTGACCTACTGCATCTGCAGCACCAGGCTCTGCTTTGAGCTGGGCAGGCTGGGGGGGCACAGGACTGCTGTTGTTTTTCACAGTGTCTGTGCTGGTAACAGAGGTAGTTTCTTTCCGAGAAACTTTTGATACCGGAGGCTCCTCCACGGCCATCCCGCTCTGCCGCTGCCGCCGGCGCTTCTTGCTCCACAGCTCGTGGCAATCCTGCCAGTGGGGGAGGCTGCAAGAGAGCAACGAGTGAGAAACACGGCAGGGAAAACAAGGAAAGCCTCAAAAGCCACGGGAAGCTCCTCAGAACACATCCCAGAGCAGCTGGGGCTGCCCCTGGATCCCTGCAAGTGTCCAAGGCCAGGCTGGATGGGGTTTGGGGACACTGGAATTTGTCCCTGCCCGTGGCAGGGGTGGCACTGGATGGGATTTAAGGTTCCTTCCCACCCAAACCATTCCATGATGCAACTTTCTAGATCCATGTAACTTTTACAGATGGAGAAATGGACTCAGGAAGGGACACTGGGAAGAAATTCCATCCAGTGAGGGTGCTGAAGGGCTGGAATGGATTTCCCAGAGAAGCTGGGAAGTGTCCAAGGCCAGGCTGGAGCAACCTGGGCTCGTGAAAGACGTCCCTGCCCATGGCAGGGCTGGCACTGGGTGAGTTTTAAAGTCCCTTCCAACCAAACCAGCCTGGGATTCCACGATCCCTGACTGCAGCCAGGCTGTGGCAGCCAGGGGTAGGTCCTAGAGCCAGGAGAGGCAGTGTAAAAATCATTTACTTTGCACTGGGATCTCACTGCAGGAAACACAAAACCAGTGAGGGCAAATCCACTGAGCTCTGGGAGTCTGGGAGTGTCAGGAAAGGCCTTTCCTTGAGAAACACTGAAGGAAAAAGTGATCTCAAAAGCTCCACTTGCACACAAACCAAAATTTTATCACGTGCATGACTGGAGTGGCAGAAAATTGAGTGACACTGCTCAACCCTGGCAGTCAATTAACACACAGCCTTAATGAGGCCCAGGGCAGAGACAGGGGTGTGCTGCATCCACTGCACATCTTCCAGCAGAGCTTCAGAGCATCTCACAAACATTAAACTGGGATTTATAAACCCAGCCTGTCGTCAGGCAGAAAAACAAACAGCACAGGAAAAGCCGTTTGCTCAACCACACCACCAAACACAAGGGCAGAGTGGACAGAAAACCCCAGAAATCATGATTTTGACTGAAAAAAACCGCCTTGCCTCCCTCCCAAAGCTCACGGTGGGGGATGGCAGCTGGGACTTACTCTGGAGGTGCCATTTTGCTGAGGTCAACATCCTTCAGGAAGTCACTGTGCAGGGCCTGCTCTGCTGTGCAGCGCTTGCCGGGGTCCAGCGTCAGCATGTGGTCCAGCAGGTCCAGGGCAGACGAGGGAATGCTGTGGGGAAACACGGATGAGCTCATGGGAAACGTGTGGAAAGGCTCAGTGTCACAAGGACACCTAAGGGGAATGCACACAGAGTCTGTTGTTTGTGATGATGCAGCGGCTCCAAGGCACCAGCAGGTGTGGGGAGTGGCTGCAGCTGTGGCAGGCAGGGTTAGGCTGGATTTTGGGAGAGGTTTTTCCCCCCCAGAGGGTGCTCAGGCACTGAAGATGCTCCCCAGAGGATGGGGACAGCCCCCAGGGCTGGCAGAGCTCCAGGAGGGGTTGGACAATGCTCTCAGCACAGGGTGGGAGTGCTGGGGGGTCTGTGCAGGGACAGGAGCTGGAGTGGACAATCCTTGTGGATCACTTCCAGCTGAGGACATCCCGTAACATTTCCACTCTGATTTTTACCACGAGAAACACGAGACAAACCCAGACAACATCCCCTTGAAGACACCACCCTTCCAGGAGATCTCCCAGCCTGCAGGCCCTCTCTGGAGGGGGATGAGGTGCTTGGAGAGGGGACAGGGGAGCCCAGCACGACTCACAAGGAGAACTCCTCGCGCAGGCGCCGCCGGTATTGCTTCTTGGGCTTCATAGTGTTGAAGTAGGGCAGCTTGATGACATCTGGCCACACGGCTGGGCAGGGGCTCCCACACAGCCGGCTGGGCAGCGGGGAAAACACAGTCAGACAGCTGGAATTCAGCCAGGAGGAGCTGAGCCACCCACCCCAGGGAAAACATCGACATCTCCTGGGGATAAACCCAGGGCTGGGCACGGATCAGGTGAGGTGTTGAAAAAAGGGAGGTATCAGGAAAAGGAAAATGCTGAGCTTGAGTTTATAAACCATTCAAAACAATGACTTTTTTTTTTTTTTTTCTTACTACAAATGTTAAAATTTTGATGTTTCTTACTTTAAACTTTCCATAGTTTCCATAGTTTTTACTAAAACTGTATTTTAGTATTTTTACAATACAGGTGGTGAGGTTTTGGAAGAAGTTGCCCAGAGAGGCTGTGGAGTTCACACCCCTGGAAGTGCCCAAGGCCAGGCTGGACAGGGCTTGGAACACCCTGGGACAGTGGAAGGTGTCCCTGTCCATGTCAGGGGTGGCACTGGATGAGCTTTAAGGTCCCTCCCATCCCAAACCACTCCAGGATTAAAACTTCCAGCCTGAGAATTAATTCAGCTTCCTAATTTTTGGACTCGACACACAGCAAGGTTCACTGAGGGTACATCAATCAGCAACCACACAGCTGATGGAGGTGTGGACACCTGGCTATTCCCATTTGCATTCCCAGGCATTCCTGGCCCTGTTTTTCCAGGCAGGTCAGAGAACAAGAGCTCTCCTAACTCGCAGCTTGTGTGCACCAGCAGCTCCTGCAGCACCTCCCCTCGCAGACATGCGTGTGCAAAGCTTTACCTGATTAATTCAAGCTGAGCCAGTTCCAGATTGGCTTGAAAAATAGGCTTCTTTGTAAACAGTTCCCCGAGGATACAGCTGGAAGGAGGAAAAGCAAGAGGTCACGACAGCAAACCCTGGGGATGAGCGTCTGAACACGGCAGCGCTTGTGCTCGGGAGCGGCTTTGCCTGAGGAGAGTCATTTGCATCGGGGCTTGTAGTGACAAAGTGACCTGTGTGTAGGAGTCCCCAGCCCTGGGCTCCTGGGAATCACCTCCTGCAAGTGGCTGCTCGGAGCAGGAAGCCCCTGCCACGTTAACTCTTTGCAGGGAAAGGAGGATGTGTCAGTGTGACAGGAGCCACAGCTCCCGTTCCCTCCCAGCTTCAGCTTTTGTTTGCATTTCCAACTTCCCTCTGCTGGCCCAAGCTGCCTGTGGCTGTGTCAGGGCCAGCAGAGGAGCTGGGTTTGTGCACACAGAGCTCTGCAACAGCTGGGAGGGAAGGAGAGGAGAGGGGCAGCACCCCTGGGTGCTGCAGCCCTCCACATCTCTCCTCAAGCCAGCAGGAATCGGTGCCAGAGGCAGCTGGGGGATGCAGGCTGGGAATAACCCCGTGCGTGTGGAGCAGGAACTGAGCAGCAACTGGGGCTCACAGGCACTAATTATGATTAATTACTGGTTTTCCCAACTGCTCTTTGTGTTGTAAAGCCTGCTCAAGTTTAGTTGGGAACATCCCAGTGGGAAGTGCAGGCTCTGGGGAATCCTCAGCTCTACTGCTGAATCCTCCAGTCTCTGCCTCTCAATCACCTGGAGAAATGTTCCATCTTTGTGCTCAACTGCCCAGACTCCTGTTCCCCAGGCTTCCTGTACTACTCAAACTTCCTGAAACCTGAAGTTTTTACTTAAAAATGTTTTAGCTGGGGAAAAAAAACCCAAACAACAAACCCAAAACCAATCAGTGGCAAACTAAAGAGTTGAGAGAAAAATTCTCAAAAAAACACTGAAGGAGCAAATGTGTCGCCCCTCTTGATCCCAAGAGTACACCAATATCAGGTTGGCTTGCATTTTAAATAGTAAAAAATTTGTTTATTACACTTTCTCACTTCAAAACCAGGGCAAACCTCATTCTAGGAGTTTTTACTAAGTGGTTTTAGTGAGGGGACAGAGCCCTGCCCATGACTGGGAAGCACTCCTGTCTCATCCCAACACTCTGGGACACGTCCAGCTGTGGGAATTGGCACAAACCAAGGGGCAGAATTCCCAGAGGAATGCTCAGGAGCTGCTTCCAGAGGCAGGGGACTGGCAGGACTCACCCACAGCTCCACACGTCGATGGCAGGGGTGTAACGCTCCTCCCCCAGCAGCAGCTCTGGGGGTCGGTACCACAACGTGATGACTTTGTTGGTGTAGGGACGGCTGCAAAACAAAAAAAAACATAAATAAAAACTCATCCCAAGAGCCACAAAACACTGAAAAACTGCTTGTTTTTACTTCCCAGCTGCACTTACACCTGTTGGTGGCAGCAGGGGGGGTTTCAAGTGTCTGCACTTGCAGAGAAGTTAAAAACAGCTGAGGAGGCACCACGGATTTTACAGGAATCACAACTCATTGTAGGTACCCAAGGCTGAAAATTCCTGACCCTCAGCAGGCTGCCATCACTGAATGGTGACTGATCTTGGAGCAAAACCCACTCCAGAGCAGGTCAAAGGCAAGCAGAGAAGAAGTTTTGGCTCATTCTGAGCTGCTCTTCTAATGAAAAGTTATTGGAACCAGCCAGGAGTGTTGGAGCTGGGTGATACCACTGAAAATCATCTCTCAGGACTTCCAAGTGAGGGCTTATGTGGATATTAAGAAGAAGGAAGCTCATCCCAACCCAGATAAACCCTTTTCCTTTTTTCTCACCTCTCCTCTGAGCTGTAGAGCCGGGCGAGCCCAAAATCTGCAAGTTTGATCTGCCCACTGAAAGACAAAAACCAAAAAAAATCAGTTAATCCACACAATTATGGAATGTAAGGGACCCATCAGAACCCAACTCCTACTTCAACCCCAGTTAAAGGGTGAGGAAACCCACCCCTGAAGCAGAAAAGCCTGACAAAGCCACATTTGTGGAATTACTGCCAAGCTTAACTCTCCAGTTCTGATTGAATGCTTCAAAGAAATACAAATTTTGGGGAAAAAAAATAAAAAAAATATAAAAATCACAAATAATCCAGTGTCATCTGCATCACAAACTCTTCCCCCAACAGACCAATGTCCCAGAGAGTTTTTTTAGGTGAATATTCAGACATTTGGGTGTAATTATGGACAAGATTCTTCTCACACCTCCTTCTGAGGGTGAGGACAACACCGTGTGCTCACAGCTGAACCCAGGGAGAAGAGCTTGGAGGGATCTTCAAGAGGATCCACTCCCAGCTTACCTGTTGTTCAGTAAGATGTTGGAGCACTTGATGTCTCGATGAAGGAAATTCTTTTTGTGACAGTAATCCAGACCCTCCATTAACTGTTTCATGAAAGACTTGATATGGTCCTCTGAGAAATGTACCAAGCCAGATTCTAGCAGCCCCATTAGGTCATGGTCCATGTACTCAAACACAAGGTAAAAGGCACCTGGGATAACAAACAGAGAAATGGATGAAAACAAAAGGAGAGGCACAAAAAAAAAAGGAGATTAAATTGTTGAAAGAGTCTTCATTGTGCACAATTCTGCTGGAGTTGTTTTTTGTTTTAGCAGCCCTGTGCTGTTTTTGGGTTTGCTGGGTGTCCTTTTCCCTCCTTTGTTTTCCCAGCAAACAACAAAGCAGCCTCACCAAGCTGACATCTGAAATTAAATAACATTCAGAATCAATTCCCCTGAAGCTCTGGACACATTTACCTCCATGCCTTGGTTATTTTTTACAGGAGAGTTTGTTGAGGGATCATTGCCATGCATGGCTTGAATTTGTGTTTGGGTTCTCCTGGAAGAGAAGATCCCAAACAAGAGCCAGAGGGCTGCTGAAACTTTTGACACAATGACTGAGGACAAACAACTTTTCACACTATTAATAAGATTGCTGCCACTAATCAGTGATAAAAGTGACCCTGTAAAGGCTATTTTTCTTTTCAGACTGCTCTCCTGTGACTCTGCAGGAATGCAATCATCCTTTGATCAACTCGTGAAGCTTCAACCTGTCCTTTGGGGTGAGATCCAACCCCTGGAGGAGGAACACACAGGAGCAAAGTGACTCCAGAGTTTTACACTAAACCCAGGGGCTGCATCCCACCTGTGGTGAATTCACACCACCCCTGCAGCCACAGCTGTACCTTTGTCCTTCTTGAAATCCAGTGCATCTTGCTTGTCCGTGACGATCTCCTTCATGTTGACGACGCTGCGGTGGATGAGCTGCCGCAGGATTTTGATCTCGCGGATGGCTGTGATGGGGAATCCTTCCTTCTCGTTGTCCAGGCGCACCTTCTTCAGAGCCACCAGCTCACCTGCCGGGCACAGCGGGGTCACAGCCTGCTCACCTGCACTCCCAGGGCGGCTGGGAGCAGCCCTGAGCATGGAAAATGCCCCCACTGAGGGACAGCAAAAGCAGCTTTGGTTACCTCCCTGCTTGTTTTAGCTCAATTGCTCTGCTAGGAGTTCTCAGCTGTGCTTTTTCCTAACCTGCTCCAGCAGAAAGGGGGAACTGAAGTTTACCCTGGAATTTCTCACAAGTTCTGCTGCAATAAAGTCTGACAATTTAAAAAGCAGGGGTTCATCTGGCACCTGTGGCCACCACAATCTTCTGACCCCACCTCACACCCCAGGGCACAGGATCTCACCAGCAGAGCAGGAACCTGGACGCTGAACTCAACAACAGGGATACACACACTTAACAACAGGGATAAACTCAAGATTCCAGAGCTCCTGCTCTTCTGCCCCCTCTGGGAAAGCTTCTCCCGGGGCTGCAGCCCCCTCTGGTTCTGCAGGTGTTTGTCACTGTGGAGCAGCACTGGGATTTACCTGCAGCCATGCTCACCTGTGTCCTTGTCCTTGGCTTTGTACACCTGCCCGTACGTCCCTTCTCCGATTATCCCGATGATGTCGAACTTGTCCACGCAGCGCTTGCCCCAGTCGCTCTCCGTCTGTCTCCTCTCCCCGTAGCGAGGACAACAGATTCTGCAGGAGGGAACGGCTCTGTGACACAGCTCAGGGCTCCAGCTCAGTGTCATCCCACCAAAAAACACCTGCTTCCACTGGGTTAACCCCTAAAACCTAAAAGCAAAGCTCAGGCACCGCTGGCTTTGCGCTCCAGGAATTGGAATGTTGAGTTTGATGGATTTTTGCTGTTTAATCCCAGCTACTCCCAATCCAGGCTGAACAGAAATATTACCTTGGATGGCATCATCACACTACAGCAGGAACAAAAATAAATGTCTGGGATATCCAGCAGGGTGCTGGAGGTTTGGTTTTTATTGAAAACATCAGGGGATTTTGCTCCCTCAACAACTGCTTTAATTTGTTATCAGGGAGAGTTCTCTATGCCTTGAAGATGGAATCACAGAATCCCAGGAATGTTTTGGGTTGGAGGGGACATGAAACATGATCCAGTCCTACCCCCTGCCATGGGCAGGGACACCTCTCACTATCCCAGGGTGCTCCAAATCCCCTCCAACCTGGCCTTGGACACTCCCAGGGGTGGGGCAGCCACAGATTTTCTGGACACCCTGTGCCAGTGCAGCTCCAGGGCCAACACTTCAGTCATGAAGTGCATGAAAAATCCAAATCTCCCATTTTGGAACAACCAGCTTCTGAAAGCAACACGAGCTTTATAGAGAGATGCTCATCCAGAGGTTTCTTCTGGCTAAATCAAAGAGAAAGGAGCTTTTGGGGTAGATGTGGCTGAAGACACATGACACACTCCAGCAACTTCTGCCTTTAATTCTCAGATAAATGGGGCAAGCTGCCTTCAGCTGAGGGTCCAAATGTGAAACCACTCACAGGAAACAGTCATTACACTGAATAACACAGAAACAGGAACTTGTTTTCTCTCTTATTTCACTTCCCTCAATAAAAAGCTCTCAAACCAATGCCGGGACCCGAGAAACTCAAAGAATAAAAAATAAAAAAAATTAAAATAAATTAAAAAACAAGAAGTCAGCCTTACTTTGGTCTCTTTTTGAAGGGTTGCTGAGGTGGTGTGGCTGCCTTTGGTTCTGGGGAGTCGGGAGGAGATGGGTCCCCCCCAGGGAGCTCTGGGGGGAGCGGGAGGTCCGTGAGTAAGTGTCGTGGTCTCTGCTCTCTGTCTTTCTTCACAGGTTTTGGAGGAAGAATCTCTTTTGGACTAAACTCCGAAAAGTTAATACAACACAAAAGTCAGACTCGACAGCCAGCTCAACAAACAAACAAACAAACAAAAAAAAGCTGCTGCAGGACAGCAGCTCTGGTTGAAAATGTGAGGTTTAAGTGTCAAAATAAGCACATTCAAATATAAAATGACACGGTTTAAATTTACAATGCTAATAACACCGGGAGAGAGAAGTGTGAGAGTTGAACACACCACGAAATGAACACACAGGTCTGCACTAGAACTTGCCCAGTTTGCACAGATCAGAACCAGTAATTCAGAGTTTCCTCTGAGGCAGCTCAGGGGAGCAGCCAGCACCCAATTTCTGACCTCCACTTCCTCTATTTACTCCATTTATCTCCGTGAAATTAAGTGTTTGACTTGGTGAGCACCACTCTAAATACAGAGCCAGAGTTAAACCTTCCTCCACGAGAGACTTTTAACCTTTTAGCAAGGACTGAGATGTGGCTTTCACTCCCAAACGCTGCTGAGGAACCAAAAGTTGATTTTTAAAATCCAATTACCAAAGGCATCAGGAGTTTGGTTTAGGCTGGCAGGAGCTGCATGAGCAGAACCTACTTTCTCTTTCATGTATTCAGCGAGGAGAATTCCTAGGTTTGAGTAGTCACGAATTCTCCATGCAAATCTCTGATTCACCAGGAAAAGGGGGAAAAAAAAATAAATCAAGAGATCCAAACAGCCTTCCCAGGTCTGTTTTTAGGGCAGGGAGCAGGTTTGGAGTCTGCACCATCAGGTCTCACACTTCAGAATAAATGAACTGATGGAAGTAGGTCGTTTTATCCCAATTATTTTATTAGAAGCTGCCTGATCTGCACGACAATCTCTTGTGAAATCTACTTCAGGAAGGAGGAAGACAAAAACCACCAGAAATGGGAGAGGGAGATGGGCTGAAACTCTCCCCTCATTGACAGCAAAATCCTTAGGAGCAGGAAGACTACTCAAATATCTACAGAGAATCTGATGGAATTGTTAAGGCTGGAAAAGATTGAGTGCAGCCATCAACACTGCCACATTCTCTACTAAACCACAAAAAGACTCAGTCTGTGTCCAGACATCTCTCAAAAACAACTTCTTTGTAAGCCCACAGCAGGAAGGGCAAAGGTGTGTCTGGAGAGTGAACCTGCAGTGCCCAGCTCTTGCTTTTTTACCCAAAATTCCCATTTTCTTGCCTTTTATCTGTTCAATTCTCTATTTGCACATCAGCACTCGGTTCCTCTAAGCTCAGCTCCCCCAGGACCCCTGGGCTGGTCACCAGGGGAGGAAACCAAACTGAGCCTTCGGAGCTGCCCGAGCAGGGAAAAGACCAAGAGTGAACAGCAAGAACACAACAAAACCTCTGTGGAGCTCCTTTCCTCCTCTCCTCTGAGCCAGCAGGGCTGCCACCCCAAAAACACTGGGGGTGTCACCCCAA
>NC_031796.1:827212-837176 GCF_001522545.3 Parus major | reverse complement strand
CCGGGGGTGCCACCCCAAAAGCGCCGGGGGTGCCACCCCAAAAGCGCCGGGGATGCCACCCCAAAAGCGCCGGGGGTGCCACCCCAAAAGCTCCGGGGGTGCCATGAGGTGATTGCTGTGTGCCCAGGAAGCTGCACAGGCTCTGCACCTTTGGAGAGCTGTGTCAAACCAGGATAAAATTTGTACCAATTCTTCCTAAACAGAAATTTCCTACATTTCCTCCTCTGCTGGTGAACCAGGCCCGAGAGCACTCCAGGAGATGGCTGTTCTGGAGAGGTTCAGCACTTGGACAAGGTGTGTTCTGCCCTTGGACACTTCAAAGCCCGATTTCCAACTGTGGATTTGCCATGGGCTTGGGGCTGGAATGTTCCCCAGGCTCAGCAAAAGTCCAGCCCAAAGGGTTTTACTCCTAAAAACGAAGGCAACTGGTGAAGGGTGAGATTCTGCACAGTCAGGGCCACATGGAACTGCCACCAGATTCAGCAAAACAAGAGGGATTTCCCACCCTTTCATTGGGAAAAAGTCACACAGAGCCATTTACTGAGCCCCTCATCACCCCAGCCTTGAGGTCAGGCATAAAACACTTCCACAGAGCTAAGCCACACCTGGGTGGGGAAAAAAAAAAAAAGAGCTCTAGGTGTGAATGGTTGAAAAAAAATAAAATAGAAATTTGCAGGAAAACTCCTGGGATTGGAAAAGGGGGAATAGTGCAGCAGGATTTGCTTTGCCTGACGTTTGGGCTGTGAAAATCAGCAGGCAGCTCAAAACTCCTGCTCAGCACACATTTCAAACCAGTAATTGCTGAACAACATCACACTACAAACACACAGCAGCCTCACTTTTAGGCTGGAGGCAGTGAGAACATTTCCCTGCTTGCCATCAATACCAGAATCACCCCTGAGAATAAATTCAATTATTCAGGATTTGTAACACTTCAGCACAGGGTGATTGTATCGAGTCACAACTGTGGGATACCACACTGGCCACTAAAAATGTGCTTTGCTCCCAAATCCCAGCACATTTTTAGTGATGGCTGTGAAGATTGAGGAGTTTTTAGGGAATTACAAGCTAAGCAGGTGTCCTGGGGTGACAAGTAAAAAAAAGAAAAATATCACTGATGACCTTCAGTTAACAGCACTGCAACATACTAACAGCTAGAAAAGGAGATAAAAAACTAATATTTGGATTTTTTTTTTTCCTCCACTCCATTCTGGATATTCTGCTCCTTTCTTCCCACCAAAAGAAACCCCCAGAGTGGGGTTTTCAGACGAGCTCATGACAGAAGCCACAACCACCCCCAGCCCAGCCAGAGCTACAATTACAGCACAGATTATTGCCAAGTCTGCAAGTTTTGATCAGAAATGATCAGGAAATTAAGTTGAAGCAGGTGCAGTTTCACTCATTTTTAAACTTTTTCAAACAAACAACACCTACTTGTCAAGCAAGAAAGGTTTGCATCAATTACTCAAGAATTAAAACAAGACTTGAGTTAAATCAATGCTGGTTTTTACACGTGGGCATGGCCTGTGTGGCTGGGGAATCTGGAACAGAAAAAGCTCTGGTTTGTGGCCTTGTATTGGAATTGTTAAACTTTTTCCTGTTCCTTGAGTACAAGTTTCTAAAGAATTAAGCAAACAACAAAAATAAAAGAGTAATTTTGAAGTAATTGTGCAAACAGCTCCAACACAGAGAGGCAAAATCCCAGATCCACGTTCCATCCCTGTAATAAACACGAGCAAGGAGTGATGTGAAACCCTCACCAAGCAGCAGCCAAACCTTTTTGTTTCCCACAGAGATTAAGAGGCAACAACCTGCATGAAATCATAAAACTCTCCACACAAACCTGGCAGGGCCAACACCTACACCAGCCCCGGGACAACTCCTTCATACCAGCACCACTCTGCAGGATAAGCTCATAACCATAAAACCAAACCCCAAAAATAAAAAAAAAACCCTCTTCATTCAAGGCTTTGCTCTTTAAATGCAAAGGGGATGCTCTGTGTGTGACCTTACCTATCCAAGTCATCTTCCCCAACTAAAATAGGGGGGAGCGGAAGCGGAGGCAAGGTGGAAGTTTTCAGGTGTGGGATAGCAGCCGTCACAGACACTTGGGTTTTTGTAGCCACCTGGACAGAGGACTGGGAGTTCACCTGAGAGGATAAAGTAGACGTCCTTGGGTGGGAAGAAGATGGCAAAGACGTTGGGGCCGAAGGAGGGGCCTGAACAGGAGTCACTGGGGCTGGAGGCAAAGGTGGGACAGCGGGTGACGGAGGCAGCGGCGGCAGCGGCGGCGTGGGAGGCGGAGGGGTGGTGGTGGGCAGAGGTGGAGGAGGGGATTTGATGCTGGGGAGAGGGGGTGGGATCTCCTTCTCTGCTGTGTCTGTCTCCTTTGGAGATATCAGGTCCTCTACCACCGCTGCAGGCTTCGAGTCCTTTGTTCCCGTGGGTTTGGAATCCCTAAGTGGAACAGGATGTTTCCTCTCCGAGTTCTCCTCTGCCTTGGATTTCGTTGTCTCCGCAGGGGCTTTCGGCTCTGCGTTCGTGTACAGTAAATTAACCGAGTCCGTGTCCGGAGCTTTCTCAGATTTAACAGTTTTGGTGACCTTTTTAGACTCCGTCCCAGCCTCCTTCAGTTCAGCCAAGCTGTTCTCCTTCCTCGCCAGGAAAACAGGGGAGCCTTTCGCCTCCTTCCCGTCCACCTTGGCTGCAGCGGCTGCCGCGGCCGCTCGCTCCTTCTTCTTCCTGCTGAGCTCTGCTCCCAGGCTGGAGTTGAGCGGGAGCCTGGTCGGGGAGATGCTGGAATGGCGACTGCGGGAGCCAGACCTCTGCTTTTTGCTGTGAGATGAGTGTCTGGAGTAGCCAGGACTGCGGCTCCGGGACTTGACGGATTTCCTGGGGGGAGAACGGCAGGGGGAGAAATGAAACCGAGCTTCCCTCGCCCTCTGAGCTACTCACCGACAGCTGAATCCATTACTGCTCAGCTCAGAGAGTCCACAGCACCTGTCAGGAGAGACTCAAAGGACTGAAAGGAGTTTCTGAGTCAGTCAGGACCAGTTTGACATCATCATCCACCCTTCTTGTGCCAGTCACAGCGGGAGGAGAAGGGAAGGATCAAGGCTGGACAAGCCCCAGGGGAACGAGGAGATCACAGCTCACACACCCAACAGGAGACTGCAGTCAGGACGATGAGCTGGCAGTTTGGGAATCTTTCACAGGAATTATGTGTAACTTTAAAGGAAAGCATGGATTCTGTCCTCAAGGGAATGCTGCTTCAGGAAATCGGGCACTTCAAACTCCTTTTAACCCCCCCTGGGGTTCTTTTACTGCCATCAAAACTCAAATTTGCATAGTGTGACCTGAAGGAAAAAATAAAACCCAGGAATTTTAACTCTCTTGGTCTTCCTGTACAAAGAACAGGCTCTAAAACAGGTGTGTGTGCAAAAATAATGACGGAAAATCTGTGCTGGGAGAGAAGCAAGGCAAGGAAACACCTCCCACAGTCAGGGTTCCCCCCACGTGAACCTGCTCGGGAGGGAGGGGAAACCGATGGGGAAACCTGATAAACACCAAAATGGAAGTGGAAAGTGATGCTTGCAGTGCCCATAAATTCCTGAGAGGCCAGAACTGTTCCCTCCACTCCAGGAGGAATGAGGATTGGGCAGGCTGAGGCACGAGGCTTTAGTGGTGGGGTGGGCTCTGATGCCAACAGGACAATCTAAAATTTTGAGTTCAGACCCTACAAATACTGTAACAGAAAGAACACTCCACAATTTATTACTGTGGACACATCTAATGTGGAAAACACGGAATTCCCTCAAAACTGTAGTTAAAAACACGCTTAACTGCAGCAGCTCAAACGCAGGTGACACCAGCTCCCTTGTCACCATACTCAGAACATAATTAACAACACCAATTAATATTATCCCAAGACAATAAACATTTGGAAAATAAAACTGGAGGAATGAGACAACGGGAAGTTCCTGTCCCAACAGCAGCAGCAGCACCTTGCAGGAGGAGCAGCTGTGAGTGAGGGAGGTGAAGGATCTCCCCATGGAGTGTGGGATTCCTCTCTCCCACTTGGAATTACAACCCCAAGCCCCATCCTCACAGTGGTCCAAGAACACCAGGGCTGGAGGTAAGGCCTTACCTTTAGCCCAGCAAAATAAATCTGCAACCAGGAGATAAAAAAAATCAGGGTCTGCAGCCACAGAGCTGCTTCCCTCCTCAACACACTGCTCTGTCCCAGGAATGCTGCCTTGGGATCATCTCTTTTTCCAAGGTTTCAGTTTGCCTGTCCCCACGAGCTGGGAGAGCAGTTACCTTTCCAGCAGCTCCAAGACATTTGTTTATGGGAAACATTCCCAATGAATCCTGCAGGATGTCACCTACTGCAACCACAGTGTTGGGGTTAATGTTCCCTACTGCAATTCATCCAGGATGGATTGTTCAAGATGCTGCAATTCCCCTTCTGCTGCTCCCTGTCTTATCCTGCCCCATGATTGACCCCCAAGAGTCACTCCAATTTGTGGAATCGTGGAATGGTTTGGGTTGGAAGAGACCTTAAAGCTCATCCAGTCCCACCCCAGCCATGGCAGGGACAAATTCCACTGTCCCAGGCTGCTCCAAGCCCTGTCCAACCTGGCCTGGGACACTGAGAGGGACCCAGGGGAAGCCACAGCTGCTCTGGGCATCCAGCCTCACCAGAATTTAATCCAGCTGGATGCAGAGCAATCAAACCAGATCACTCACCAGAGCCAAAGTAAACTTCTCCAAAAGTCAAATCTGACCTTATTTAATGGTGCTAATTTAGAAACAGCCACCAGGGACACCTGCCTGGACCAGGTGAGGATGAGCAAGTGCTGGAATGACTTCCTGATCCTGCAGCAGCAAATCTGCACAGTCCTCTGTTCCACCAGGGAAAAATCCTCCTGTTCCCTCCCAGTTCTCTTCACTCACTCCCTACAGGGACCAACTGCTGCTTCCAAGCCCGTTTTCCAGGCTGGTGTTCACAGCTGCTTTGGTCCCACATCCAGAAGTTTTCCTGCTCTCCCAGCTCCACCAGCACTGCAGCAAACCTCACCTCCCATCCTCAGAGCAGAAACAGCCCCAAAAACACCAACACAGCACCTCAGGGGGCTTTTACTGCTGCATAACTCAAAAAAAAAATAGGCAATAAAGTACAGAAGATGCACAGGCAGGTTTTGCTTCTGGAAGAAAACCATTTCCATCCTCTGGAATGATTTTTTTGTGGCTTTACCTGCAGCAAATTAATAGCACTTTTAACCCTTTTCACCTTTGTTAAGCCTTGGTGTAATGTTCCACACCTTACTTGCTTTGTCAAGGTTATCCAGGATGGATGAGGGGAAATTCAGCCTCATATTCCTTCCTCTTTCTGGATAAAAATGTTCTGGGATTAAAACCCACCCTGCTGTCCCTCCAGAACTGGAAAACAGAAATAAAAGATAACCAACCATGTGAATTTACAGAGAAACTATTCCATCTAGAAAGCCAAATTAAAATGCACTATGAGACTTAAGTCACACAATCAGAAGATTGGGATGGTGTTTGGAGAAGGGAATCTAGAACCTTCCATGCTGAGACAGCCATGGTTAACAGGTGTCAGCAGAGGTAACCTGCAAAGCCCCACTCCACACAATTCCACGTCATCCACCCAGGATCAGTGATGGACATTTCAGTATTTTACCTGCTCTGAACAACACAGAGTTAAGGATAAAGCAGAAAATCCCACCTGGGAAGCCTGACTGTGCCAACTGCTCAGGAAACAAGCTTTAATTCTTATTTTTGAACGCCCAGCAACCTTCCACGACAGCAAGGACCCAGCACATGCAGACACACATCCCACCTCCAGCAAGCTGAGGCACTCTGGAATTCCATCTCCTTTTAGCTGCAGTGACAACAGTTGCCACTCAGAATGGCAAAGCACATCTGTTATTTTCCCCACTGACCATCCTGCTTTCCTCCTCGATGGGAAGTGAGCTGTTTTCCACTCTGGGTTTTCTCCAACCAGCACAGCACACGGCTGCAGTTCCCTAACGATGTGTTTTGGACATGGAGATGAAAGAAAACACAGAATGCACTAAAAAAACTCCATATTGTCAATCAGGAGAAATAATGGAGTGTCCCAGAAAAGCCCCAAGGACTGCAAGCCATGGTCAGGTGTTCCCTGCCTGAGTCTGACAGTTTAAAGAGGTTTTTGCTCCCAAAAATGTTCCTGCCCCTCCACAGGAAGCACAGAAGGGCTCAGTCACTGCCCAGAGTCAGCTGCCTCCTTTCACACTCATCTGCAGCACATCAAGGTGAGGAGGGCTCAGCTCACCCACCCCAACTGATGTGGCCTGAGCTTCCCCAGCCTCCAGGTGAGCTCTGAGCCGCCCCAGGTGAGCCCTGAGCCCCCCCAGGTGAGCCCTGAGCACCCCCAGGTGAGCCCTGAGCCCCCCCAGGGGAGCCCTGAGCCCCTCCAGGGGAGCCCTGAGCCCCTCCAGGGGAGCCCTGAGCACCCCCAGCCTCCAGGGGAGCCCTGAGCCCCCCCAGGCGAGCCCTGAGCCCCCCCAGCCTCCAGGTGAGCCCTGAGCAGCCCCAGGTGAGCCCTGAGCCCCCCCAGGTGAGCCCCTCTCTGTCTCCTGGACACTCCTGACCAAGAGTTCCTCCCCTCCAGTCTCACACTGCAGCCTGGGAGCTGCACAAAACAAAACTAAACGTGTGAATTACAACTCAAGACATCACCTGACACATGGAAAACACGTGAAATTCCCTCTGCTCCTTTACTACAACCACTGCAGGCAGGTGTTTTCCAAAGGGGCTGGAATACCTCACACAGCCAGTGAGTTATCTGCCCAGGAAAGAGAGAGGAGTAAGTTATCAAGCCAGAGGTTCAGAGAGTTTGGTACAAGCTGAGTGTAAACAGTGAGTAACCTTTGGAACTTATCTGGTTTGGGGTCCAGCATTTAGCCAAGAGTCAAAGATATCCTTAAAAAGCAGCTCAGAAAGTTCAGGGAAGCAGCACAAAGTGCTCTGAATTTGCTCCCATAAATCAGGGAAATGGAAGTGCTGGATTTCTCAGCTCAGAAGCAGCCAGCCACTCACAGAGAGAGGTTCTCCTGGGAAGTGGAGTAACCTGGGGGAAAAATCTTAGGAGTTTTCTGCAGTTCCCAATGGTTTCTCCCTGCTCAGGACTGGACATTTATCCAGTGCCACAACTCAGAGCTGTATCAGTGAACAGACACCTCCTACCACTGCACCCTCACTCTTCCAAAGGATTAGGAAATAATGTGGCAGAGCAGCACAAGGATTGAAGGGAAGGAGGAGAAAACCATCCAGGCCTGTCCCTGAGAACCTCCCAGGTGTACACAGAGAAAACAGGGCAGAGGAGGAGCAGCCTGCAGGAAATTCACTGTAAAATCACAGTGGAATACGGAGATTTTTACGTCAGACCTTCCAGGGGGGCTGAAACCAACACAGAACTGCCAGCAAGGACAAAGGCAAGTTCTCCATGGCAGACAGCATTCCTGAAGTTGGGAGTTTTAGGAACAAAGAGCAAATTCCAAAAGCCCCGTGTGCTTTGGGAAGTGCTGAGCTGGAGGATGCAGCACAGCAACCACGGAGCAGAGCATTCCTATGGCTATTACATTCCAGGTCACATCTGAATTGCCATGGAGCTCCAAGCAAAGCTCCACAGCATCCATGGAGACAACTGGAAACTCACTGAACGCAAGCCAGGGCTAGAGAAAGAAAAATCAACATTAGACTATGTCACAGGATGATTAATGAGCACCTGAAATAAAACACACAGAGCTACCTTGAAATAATTGTTTCCTTCTGTAGCAAAGTTACTGAGTAAAAGGGGAAAAAGAGAGAAAATTAAGAGGGAAGCCAAAATCCAGCTGGGTGCTCCTCGCCCTTCAGACTGCCCAGATTTCAGAAGGGAAGGGAAGAAACTCTAGTGCTGAGAAAAGAAAGTTTAGGCTGAGAGATGGAAGTTTGTACATGGTTGTCTCTAATCCAAGGGGAAAGAAAAGACAAGTCAGTTCAGAAAGAGCAAAATCCACCCCAAACCAGCCCTCCTGAAAAGCGGGATCAAGTTCCCACATGCAGTAAACAGATAAAGGCTTCCAGAAATAGGTGAAAACATTCCCCGTGGCTGAACTTCCCGCCAGGTAAGCGCCTTAGATCCCGCTCCTGGAGCTTCTCCACGCAGAGGCCACTCCAGAGGTGGGTGTAACTTAATCCCAGGAGCTCTTCCAGCCTCCCTCCCTGCCCAGAGCCAACATGGACGCTGCCTCCCCGCCACGCACAGAGGCGTTTCCCCAAGTGTCAACTCCATTTCCAAGGGAATTGTCAAGGCTCTAACCAAAGCAACTCCACACACGTCACTCCGTGGCCAAATTTGGAACCAGTGGGGAGGAAAGGAATCACCGAATCATGGAATGGTTTGGGTTGGAAAGGGCCCTCAAGACCATCCCATGGGTAGGAACACCTGCCACTCTCCCAGGTTGCTCCAAGCCCTGTCCAAGTTTGGACAATTCCAGGGATGGGGCATCCACAGCCTCCCTGGGCAACCCACGCCAGGCCCTCACAGGGAAGAATTCTTTCCCAATACCCCAACCCCAACCCCCCTTTCATTCAATCTGAACGCACCCCCCCTTATCCCATCACCCCAAACCCCCCACAGCCTTGCCCCATCTTCCCTGGAACCCCCTCCACGTACTCTCCTCGCACTCCCAGCTCCATCCCGACCCTTTCCCGGCTCCCAGGGCGGGGCACACGCACCTGGCGATGGGGCTCCGGCTCACGGAGCGCTTGGAGGCGAAGGGGCTGCTGGAGCGGCGGCGGCCGTAGGGGCTCGGGGACCTCCCGCCGTAGGAGCCGCTGCCCCGCTCGTAGCTGGACGAGCGCCTCCGGCCGTAGGGGCTGACGGAGCGCTGCCGCCGGCTGTAGGGGCTGGGCGAGCGGGCGTTGGACTGGTAGCCCACGGGCTCCTTGTAGGGCGGGCTGAGGGACTGGCGGCGTGAGGAGCCGCCGGGGCTCTTCCTGTAGGGATCGTAGGTGCTGGAGGTGTGCGAGCGGGGCGGGCTGAGGTCGTACTCCTGCACGTAGGAGGCTCCCGAAGGGCTGTCGTCCAGTTTGGGGCTGTCCGACCATTTCCTGTGAGGGCTCCTGGATTTCCTCTTGGGGCTGTCGATGGTTTTGTAACTTTTGGGAGCATCCCTTTTCCGATGGCTTTTGCTGCGCTCTTTGTGGCTGGACTTGAGCTCCCGCTCCTTCCTGGATTTCTCCTTGTGCGCCTTGGCCGAGCGCGACTCCTTGTTGCTGCTCTTGGAGGAGAGCGCCTTGGGGTGCTCCTCGCTCTCCAGGAGCCTCTTGGAGGATCCCGATATCCTCTCCTTGGCGGACCTGCTGGAAGCATCCAGGCTCTTTTCCAACTTCCTGTCTTTCTCCGCCTGTTTGCTCTTCATCAGCTCCCGGAGTCGTTTGTGCTGGTGGTGCCGGTGCTTCTGGGCCCTCTCGCTCCTCTCCGCCCTCCTCTCCTCGTTGTCCCTCCTGTCCAGCTTGAGGGCCACATCGTCCGAGAAGGTGTCCGAGTCCGAGCTGATGTCATCGTACTCCACCAGCGGCTTGATCACCGCTCCCAGGGGCGCCGCCGCTTCCTGGGCCGCCAGCGGGGACTCCTTGGAGTGCCTGGACTTGTGCCTCTTGTGCCTGGAGCCCGCCCGGTGCCTCTCCTTGCTGTTGGAGCTCCCGCTGCCCGGCTGCGAGGACCCCCCGCCGCCGTCCTTCTTGCCCCCATGTCTCTCCGGATTTGGCATTCCTCCCCCGCTGCGCTCGGGAACGGCGAGGGGGGGACTCCGCGAAAGCCCCGAACTTCAAACTCCCTCCGCGCCCGCCCCTCGCACCATCCACCCCGGCCTCGGTCCTCCCTCCTACATGGGGAGCGGGGCCCGAGGCC
>NC_031796.1:822429-826329 GCF_001522545.3 Parus major | reverse complement strand
CCCGATCTCTCTCCCAGTCCCTCTTCCTCTCTCGATCCCGGCCCCCGACCTGCAATATGAAGGCAGCACCGGGCAGCGCCGAGGGTGAGTACGGCGCGAGGGACGCGGGGGTTCCCGCCGGCCCCGTGAGGGAAGCAGGGGGGCCCTGTGGATTGGCGGCTGCGGCTCTGGGCAGCTCCGGGCTGGGGCTGAGGTGTCGCCCCGGAAGGTGAAACGGGAGAGGATCACGAAGCTGGTTTGGGGTCTGGGGCATGTCTGCGATGAGGAGGGACCGCGGAGCCGGGCCTGGTTGGAGAAGAGGAGGCTGAGAGGGGTCCCGTCAATCCGTACAGATCTCCAGGGCGTGTCAGAGGATGCTGCCGGGCTCTGTTCGGTGCTGCTCAGCGGCAGGACGAGCAGCAGTAGCCAGAAACTCAAACACAACAAGTTCCTCCTCGACACGAGGAAGAGCTTCTTTGCAGGAGGGTGTCAGAGCACTGGGCCAGCTCCCCAGGGAGGGTGTGGAGTCTCCCTCTCTGGAGATGTTTCACAGCCACATTCCTGCCTTGTCAGGGGGATTGGGCTGGCTGATCTGCAGAGCTCCCCTGCAACTCTCTCCTGGGATTCTGGACAACTTGCTGGTGGTTGGAGAGGGAGCTTGGACCAGATGAGCTCCAGGGGTCCCTTCCTGCCTCCAGCATCCTGTGTTGGTGCAGCTGAGAGGCATAAAGAGCCTGAAAACAAAATGCCAGAATAGCTGGGACCTCTGGAGATCATCCAGTCCAGCCCCTCTGCCAAGGCAGCGTCACCTGGAGCAGGTGGGTTTGGAATGTCTCCAGAGCAGGAGACTCTGAAACATCCAGCACACATTCATTCCTTCCTTATACGTGGATTTGGAGGGCTCAGTGTGAAGTCTGTGGGCTGGGAGAGCATCACTAAGGAACCCAAACCGTGGAAGTTTGGCAGGTGGAAGTCAGAGGATGCTGTGAGGTGACACTAAAATGTCATGTTTGCCTCGGACCCTCCGGTGCCAGTGGCAGGGTTTATTCTGGAATGATGTCCACCAGGATATTTTTTGACGTGGAAGTGTGGCAAACTCTGTCTCCTGGTGATAAAATACAGGATTTGAGTGTTCCTGAAAGCCAGGTTTGGTTTGTCACCTTCCAGTCACTCACCCACTGCTTCATCCCCTCCCAGCACTGGCTCTGGAGCACACCAGCCCTCAGTTTTGAGCTAATTGTGGAGTCATGGAATGTCCTGAGCTGGAAGGGACCCACAGGATCATCAAAGTCCAGCTCCCATCCCTGCACAGGCACCCCAGCACTCCCACCCTGTGCCTGAGAGCGTTGTCCAAACGCTCCTGGAGCTCTGGCAGCCTTGGTGATCATTCCCTGGGGAACCTGGGCAGTGCCCAACCACTCTCTGGGGGAAGAACCTTTCCCAAAATCCAACCTAAACCTCCCTGGCACAGCTGCAGCCACTGCCCCGAGTCCTGCAGTGAGGCAGGAGTGTGTCTGAGCACAGAATTTGTGACAGCTGGCAATTGGAATGACTTGGTTGAGGTTTTTGATGATGGAAGGTGTGAAGACCTTTCAAGAAGTTGGGTGAGAGAGCAGAGGGGGAATCCAGGACACAAAACCCCACCTCACTGCTTTAACCCCATGTTTCCCACACCCTCAGTTTCCTGCCCCAGGGAAACACCGTCCTTAGACCCTGGGGATCCTGTCCTGGTGGAACTGAACCTGCTGGGGCCACATCACTCAGGGATCATGCAGAGCAGGAGCTGGGCATTTTCCAAACAGGCATTCCACAGGATTTTCACGGTCCTTTAGTTTTAACAGCCTGGGATATTCCATAACATTTACCTCACCTGGAGGTCTGGGGTTAAACCAGCAGTAAGTAAATTCTTTGAAGCTTAAAGGTGGGAAGTGTTGTACTCCTAAAGTGATCTGTAAAACTTCCAGTGCTGGCTCATTCTCTTTCCTGAACGTTCCTGTCTCACAGAGGCGGAGAAGCTGAACAAGATGAGCTCCCTCCTGGAAAGGCTCCACGCCAAGTACAGCCAGAACCGGCCCTGGACAGAAACCATGAAGTTGGTCCGTCAGGTCATGGTGAGGATTGCTGGGCTCTGAGCAGGAGCTGCCTGGGGCTGCTCTGGTGATGATTTTGTGTTGGATTTTCAGATCTCTTCAAGGTGTTTGTGTTGTGTCAACAAACACTTCACTCTCTCCTGGATCACTGTGGTTGGGGGTCCCCACGGGACTCAGGGGAATGTCCGAACCATCTCTGCCTGATGTGCCTTTCCCTCCACTAATTACAGATTAATTACCAGCTCAATGCCACAAAAAGAGTCAAACTTGTATTTTCCAGGATATTGTTTTGTGGAGCAGTTTGTTCAGTCACACTCCACATTCAGTGTTGGCTTAGTCAAAAATAGGTTTGAAATATTGGGTGGGGGAAGGAGGAGCAGGAAGCAGGGGAGAGCTGCAGCAAAGCCTGCCAATACTCAGGTGTTCAAAGTTTACCTGGCTCTTTCTTTCTATGTCACCTCTTGTAAAACTCTCAGCTTAGACCTATAAAAAGTTGCTACATTCCGTTCTTCCAGCTGAGCAAGTTGCTTGCAAGAAAATAAATCAATTATTTTTAATCTGCTTGCAGACAGATACTGTTCACCTACAGGAATGGTGTAATTTGGGGATGAAATCTAACCTGCTTTTAATTATCTAAATAAACCTCAATGAAATAAAACCTAATAAAACTAAATAAAACAAAAGCTTTTGTTTTACCTGCACAAAAGTTGCCATAATTCCCTCCTACTGAGGGATGAGGAAAAATGACTTTTTTTTTCCTTCTGTCTGCCCAAGGAAAAGCGAGTGGTGCTGAACTCGGGGGGACACCAGCACCTGGTGAGCTGCTTGGAGACTCTGCAGAAGGCCCTGAAAGGTTGGTGTGTTCCCTGTGTGCTCTCCACAAGCTGCTGCAGGCTGGAAAATTCCTATGGAAGGGCTCCATAAAAAACACACAGGGTGTTGTTGGCGTGTTTCACACCCTTCCTGGTGCTCAGGGGTTCACCAGCACGCTGAGCTCAGTGCCAGGCAGGGCAGTCAGGATTGGCTGTGCTGTTTTTATTGGGGAAATCCTCTCTTTGTCCAGAGCAGCTGTGGCTGCCCCATCCCTGGAAGTGTCCAAGGCCGGGTTGGACAGGGCTTGGAGCAACCTGGGCTAGTGGAAAGTGTCTTGCCCATGGCAGGGGTGGAACTGGATGAGCTTTAAGGCCCCTCCCAACCCAAACCATTCCATGATTCTGTGAGTGCCCATACCTGGATCCCACTTGCAGAAGGAATTCCATTCTCTCCTTGCAGTCTGGGAATATTTGGGTTTCTCTGCAGAGACCCTCATGGTCCTGTGTAGTTGCACATGGGAGGGAGTAACCAGCTGAGATTTGGTTTACTGCCTCATTCCTTAGGGAATGTTGGATCTTTGCCCTAAAGTTTGGTTTTTGCTCCCTCCATCCAGTGTCGTCTCTGCCTGCCATGACCGATCGCTTGGAGTCCATCGCCAGGCAGAACGGGTGAGTCTCCAACTTTGACTCATGGCAAGGGTTTCTGCTGGTTCCCTGCCCACACCAGAGCCTTGTGGTGCTTGGATTGGGGGGATTGTGTGCTTGGATTGTGGGATTTTCTGTGCTTGCATTGGGGGTTTTGTGTGTTGGATTGGGGGATTTGTGTGCTTGGATTGTGGGATTTTGTGTGTTGGATAGGGGGGTTTTGTGTGTTGGATTGTGGGATTTTCTGTGCTTGCATTGGGAGTTTTGTGTGCTTGGATTGGGGGGTTTGTGTGCTTGGATTGGGGGGATTCTGTGCTTGGATTGTGGGGCTTTTGTGTGCTTGGATTGGGGGGTTTGTGTGCTTGGATTGGGGG
>NC_031796.1:819028-822069 GCF_001522545.3 Parus major | reverse complement strand
TGGGGTTTTCTGGGGGTTTTGTGTGCTGGGTTTGTGGGGTTTTCTGGGGGATTTCTGTTCATCTCACAGCAGTTTTTGTTGTGTTTGCTCTGGAAGCCTCGGATCCCACCTGAGCGCGAACGGCACCGAGTGTTACATCACCTCAGACATGTTTTATGTGGAAGTGCAGCTGGACCCTACAGGGCTGCTCTGTGATGTCAAGGTGGCTCACCACGGAGAAAACCCTGTGGTGTGTATTCCTGGGAAAGAGGAATTGTGTTTTTGGCATTCCTGTTTATCTCCCTTCATTGTGAGCAGAGGAAAAGGGTTTTATTTAACATTCCCTTCGACCCAGAGTTCCAGCCTTGCTGCTCGTTCTAGTGGGAAGTAAAACCTTCCACGGAGTGGTTTGCTCCTCTGGGATTTTCTAATCAATGCACACTATGGAGTCACAACTTGCAAAATTGTTTGAAAAAGTTAGCTCAGTGTTTTTGTGGAAGTTACTGCTGTGTTTCCAAGGGAAAGGGAAATTTCTCTTAGGGAGCTCAGATCTGAGAATGGAAAGTTCTAAAATGTGGAATGCTGGGAGAAAATGGTTTTGCTGCCCTTCTTCACGTGGAGAGTTTGAGCTTGGTGTTTGATCTGCCTCTCCTCAAATCAGCCCATCTTTGGTATCCCTGTGTAATCTCACAGATTTCCAACCTACAGCTTCACAGTTTGAGAGATTAATTATTTCAAATTAATAATTTAAGAGGAAATGTTATTAGCTGCTGCTTGTCCCAGCAGGGCTTGTGGAGCAGGAGCAGATCCACAGCAAGGCGTGGTTGTGAACGCCGTGTGGCTTCCCAGGAAAAGCTGATGTTTGGGAATTTCCCTGTCCTGCTATTCCCCAGCTGCAGAGCTGCACAAAGCCTGGAGTGGCTGCATTCCACACTGACATCCTTGTGTGTTCTTTCCTTTCCAGAGCTGTCCAGAGCTGGTGCAGCACCTGAGGTGAGTGGCAGGGGTGGGTTGTTGTGTTTTCTCACAGCTTTCTCTTTGCTGTAATGATCTGGTGCTGTTTGATGTCTGGAAACACAAAATTCTTCACAACTGCTCCTTCCCCACAAAGTGTCTTCACTTCTCCAGGGGATTTTCTGGCTTTGGCTCAGATCTTGTGATTCTGGCTGCTGTGCAAGGTTTCTTCAAAGCCCACAGCACATTAAAGCTGAATCATTTAAAGAACACATTTTCATGTGTTTTTTAAAAGTATTTTTTTTTGAAGTGGCTCAGCGTCTTTATTAATGTCACTTTTTAAAATGAAACCTATCTGTTACTAATTTCAATGCTTGATAACTTTTCCTCTCTTTTTCTTTTCAGAGAGAAAAATTTTGATGAGTTTTCAAAGCATTTGAGGGGACTTGTGAACCTGTATAAGCTGCCAGGGGACAAGTAAGTCCAGGATATATTTATATCCCCATATATAAAATTAAATAAAAAGTCTAGAATACATTTATTTATATCCCCACATATAAAATAATAAAAAAAAAAACCCTCCAAGCTTGTAGGTTTGCACTGCACAATTCCTTTCAAGTTTTCTTACATTATGTTTTATTATTGTTTTTTTTTCCCCCTAAGCAAACTTAAAACTAAAATGTACTTGGCTCTGCAGTCCTTGGAGTTGGATCTCCAAAAGATGGCCGGGATGTATTGGTAAGTTTGTGGTGTCTGTGTGGTTTTGTAAATATCTATAAATGCTTAGAGCTCTGGGAAATTCCTTTTTAACTGCAGGATTAGGTTGGAAGAGAGTCTAAAAGGCAAAATAACAAGTTTGTAACTAGGTGGATTCAGTGATTCTGTGTTTTGAATTGGGGAAGCTTTGGCCACGTTTCACTGCTGTAAATTCAGTGATGAACCAGGCACGCTGCAGAGAGAGGGCAAAGCAGCTTTTGTTTTGTGAAGTTGAGGATCAGTCCCTCTTTGGGTCCCAGAAGTGTGAATTTGGAGTTGAAATTAGTCTCAGCACGTGAATTTTGGCTTCAGGTGTGGCTGTGGCTTGTTTCAGACTGTGACTGCCTCTCTTGCAGGCAAGCCACCAACGCAAACCCCCTGGACAAGATCCTGCATGGCAGTGTTGGCTATCTCACCCCCAGGAGTGGAGGTATTGTGATTCACTCTTAAAAAAAAAGGAATTAACAAAAATTGAATTGCTCCTGGCCCCCAATATTTTCATTATTGTTCATTAACTGATGGAAAATAAGACAGTAAAAGAGGGACAAAAAAGCTTTTGGGTGTTCATGTGGCTTTGTGGGGTGGGGATGATCAGGTTGACCTCTCAGGAAGCCTCACCAGGAGTTTCTCTCCCCCAGGTCTCCTGATGAACCTCAAATATTACATCTCCCCCTATGATTTATTTGAGGATGGCACTGGAGCCCCTGTGGTTTTGCACGAGAACAATGGTAGGTCAGCTGTGGAACTGCTGGGGGCTGCCTGGAGGAGGGGAGGAAGCAGATTTCCAGCTCCCTTCTGCTGTCACCCTGTCCAGCAGGACAATCACAGGCTGTCCTGTGGTGTCACACTGGCCCCAGGTGACCACTGCACCTTGTGGCTGTGCTGCAGCTGGGCTCCTGTGGGCTCACGGGGTGAGAGTTTGCAGGCAGAGCCTTTTCCCTTGCAGTGAATCTCATTTTAAAGTTTGTGAAACGTTTTGTTGTCGGAATAAAAACAGAATCCCAGAATGGTTTGGGTTTGGAGGGACCTTAAATCTCACCCAGTTCCAATCCCCTGCTGTGGGCAGGGACACCTTCCATCCATCCCAGGTTCCTCAGAGCCCCATCCAGCCTCTCCCATCACACTGGAAAATTGTTTTTATATGCATGGACATCTGGCTCTTGTTACAATGCCAAAACCAAGCTCCAGTTGTCAGGAAAAACAAGGGGGAAATTATCCAAAATCATTATTTGTTTTGCTTTGCAAAGAGCAAACTACAAACTCACAAGTGCATTTGGATTTTGAGAGTGACACAATTGGTGCACCTGGCAGGAGGGAAATGGGTGGAAATGGGTGAAAATGGGTGGAAATGG
>NC_031796.1:808658-818577 GCF_001522545.3 Parus major | reverse complement strand
GGAAATGGGTGGAAATGGAGGGAAATGGATGGAAATGGATGGAAATGGAGGGAAATAGAGGGAAATGGAGGGAAATGGGTGGAAATGGATGGAAATGGGTGGAAATGGAGGGAAATGGGTGGAAATTGAGGGAAATGGAAGGAAATGGGTGGAAATGGGTGGAAATTGAGGGAAATGGGTGGAAATGGATGGAAATGGAGGGAAATAGAGGGAAATGGATGGAAATGGGTGGAAATGGATGGAAATGGGTGGAAATGGGTGGAAATGGAGGGAAATGGATGGAAATGGAGGGAAATAGAGGGAAATGGAGGGAAATGGGTGGAAATGGAGGGAAATGGGTGGAAATGGAGGGAAATGTGTGGAAATGGAAGGAAATGGGTGGAAATGGAGGGAAATGGGTAGAAACGGAGGGAAATGGGTGGAAATGGGTGGAAATGAGTAGAACGGTGAGTTTGGCTGTTGTCTATTTGGTCCTGAAGGTGAGCATTGAGCTCAGTGCCTTGTGGGGGAAGCGAGAGTGGTAATTTATGGAATCACAGAATATTTTGTGTTTTAAGAGCCCCTAAGGCTCATCCAGTTCCATGTGCAGGGACCCAGGTTGCTCCAATCCCCATCCAGCTTGGCCTTGAACACTTTCAGGGATGGAGAATATATTTAATTCATATTTAATCCACAAAACTTGCCACTGGTGGGGTGGTTTTTTTTTTCCCCTCCCCATCAGCTGACGTCCTTGTTGGGTTCTTCTGCTTCCCCCTGCAGTTCCTCGCTCGCTGGGCATGAACGTGTCGGTGACAGTCGAGGGAACCATGGCAATGCACAAACTTCCAATTGCTCCACTGATCATGGGCTCCCACCCCGTGGACAGCAAAGGGTAAGGGCAGGGCATGAGGCCAGCACTCAGCTGGGGGATTGTCACAGCGTGATGGGAATCCCACACGTTTTTTTAGGCTAAAAAACCCCAGTTTCAGGGCTGGCAGGTGCTTCTGAGCAGTGCCTGCATTTTTAAGGTGTGACAGTGTGTACTGGAGCAAACATAAATGTTGTGTCAGGTGACAGCAGAAGGCCTGCAGCTCACAGGACCTTTTGTACCCCTGATTTTCCAGAACTCCATCTTTCTCCTCGATCACCAGCGCCAACAGCGTGGACTTGCCCGCTTGTTTCTTCCTGAAGTTCCCACGTCCCATTCCAGTGTCTCGAGCTTTCATCCAGAAGCTCCAGAGCTGCACAGGTGGGTTGCAGACCTGTCAGACACATCTCTAGGGTTTTCTTGATGTTCCCTGGTTTCTGTCAGTAAATACTGGTGGTTTTTAACACGCGCCAGGGGAGTTACTCGGGGTTTTCAGTAAAACCTGGACAAGTTTTCCCACCCAGGAAAAGCCTGGCTCCCAGGTGCCATCATTCCAGGCTGTCTTGTCCCCTCAGGTATCCCACTGTTGGACACACCACCCACCTTTGTGCCCCTCTACGAGCTGATCACGCAGTTTGAGCTGTCCAAGGAGGCCGATCCCCTGCCCCTGAACCACAACATGCGCTTCTACGCCGTAAGTGTGCGCTCCCAGCCCGCCTGGGACACCTCCCCAGCAGCATCCCGGGGGTTTCAGGTGTCCTCCAAGTGGGATAAACAAAATGTATTAATTCACAGACAAAACTTGTTCTTCAAGCATTAGGATTCAGGTGTGGGTTCCCAGAGAAGCTGTGGCTGCTCCAATCCCTGGCAGTGTCCAGTGCCAGGTTGGACAGGGCTTGGAGCAGTCTGGGAGAGTTGGAAGTGTCCCAGTCTGTGGTGCTGGATGGGATTTAAGGTCCTCCCAGCCCAAACCAATCCATGATTCTGTGATGGTACTGAGGAAAACTAGGTGTTGAAGGATGTTTTGCTTCTGGAGTGCAGCTGCAGGGAGGAGAGCAGAGGGGCTGAGCCTCCCCAGCATCCATCCCTTCCTTCTCTCCAGTGCTGAATGAATTGCAGCATTTTGGGAGAAATCCTTAAATCTGTGGATGAGTGTTGACTCCAGAGGATTCTCTCCCCAGAAAGGAGAGAATCTCCTTTCTGTGCAAGTGTGAAACTGCTTTAGTGGGAGCAGTGAATGCTGTTGGGCAGTACTGCTTCTGAGGAGCTAGAAGTAAAAAATCACCTTTTCCTTGTTCAGAGTGGAAGGAAAATGCTGTCAGAGTTTGTCCCTGTCAGCCAGAAAGGTGATGTGGTGTCAGGGCATGCCTGTTATCCCCTGGTACCCAGCTGGGCTAAAGCAGGGATTGTTTGTCAGGCCCTTCCAGGACAGCAGCACTGTTACTTCCTGAACAAAGACGCTCCTCTCCCAGATGGACGGAGCCTCCAGGGAACTCTGATCAGCAAAATCGCCTTCCAGCACCCCGGCAGGGTGCCCCTCATCCTCAACTTGATCCGGCACCAGGTGGCCTACAACACCCTCATCGGCAGCTGTGTCAAGAGGACAGTCCTGAAGGAAGGTGGGTGCCGCCTCCAGAGGAATGTGAAGTGGGAATGATGAGCTCTGGGGAGTTTTCCTCGTAAGAAATGAGGCCTCTGCTGCTTCCCGTGTTCCTTTGCCGTCTCTGTGGGTGTTTTGAGGCTCTGGTTCATCTCCACTGCTCCCTCAGTTAACAGTTCCCGTGTCTTTCAGATTCTCCTGGGATCCTGCAGTTTGAAGTTTGTCCTCTCTCTGACTCCTGTTTCAGTGTATCCTTCCAGCACCCCGTGAACGACTCCCTGGTGTGTGGTAAGTGGGCTCAGGGGCAGCAGCAGCAGCAGCAGCAGCAGCAGCAGCGTTTTTGGGAGGGCTGGCAGGGTGTCCCGGCCCTGTGTGCAGGATTTTGATGTCTCCCTGCTCTCCTGCAGTGGTGATGGACGTGCAGGACTCCAGCCATGTCAACTGTAAGCTGTACAAAGGGCTGTCCGATGCCCTCATCTGCACAGATGATTTCATTGCCAAGGTTGTCCAGAGGTAAGCTGGGATTTTGTGCCACCTCACGCTCCCAATCACACAGATGAGCTCTGCTCCATCTCGTGTTTATCCAGCAGCTCTGCAGCTGTTCTGTGCTTGTTTAAGAGAAGAACTCAGAGCCATGCTGAAAATTTAATGCCAAATGTTGAAGTAGAGCTGCTTATTTTTAAATTTGTTGTTTGCACATGACTTTTATCCGGGTTCCCTCGCCTCTGTCACATCCAGAACAGAGCAGGACATTCACAGGGCACAACTCTCCTGTCACCTTTTGAGTGGCAACCACTGGTTTTGCTTTCAGCACGTTACAGACTTGTTATCCCTGAGGAGAACGTGGTGTTATCACTGATTTTTGGGCTCAAAAACCTGCCCATGGTGGAGGGGTGGAACTGGATGGGCTTTAAGCTTTTTCAATCCCATCCTGGGATCTTTATAAGGTTGCAGGAAATCCGGTTTGCCAAGTTTAGCTAAAGGTGTTTTCTGCCAGAACTGGAGTAACAACCCAGATTCCTTCATGAGGACAGGACAAGGGGGAATGGCTTTAAACTGGAACAGTAGTTCTGGATGGGATATTGGGAGCAAATCCCCCCTTGTGAGGGTGGGGAAGCCCTGGCACAGGTGCCCAGAGCAGCTGTGGCTGCCCCTGGATCCCTGGCAGTGTCCCAGGCCAGGCTGGACAGGGCTTGGAGAGCCTGGGAGTGTGGGAGGTGTCCCTGCCATGGCAGAGAGTGGGACTGGATGGGCTTTAGGGCCCCTTCCAAAGCATTCCATGATTCTGCCATTGCATCCTGTCATTTTTAACTGCCAGATAATGACCTGTCAGCTATCAGTTATTAGAGATAATTGATTAATTCTCTCTCTCTGCGATTACAAGTGCGAGGTGTCTCGTGGCCGGATGGGAGCGGTGGGATAAGCGTGGATCCAAGCAGAACAGCAGGACACAAAACCTGGAGCTGCTGCTCTCCCTCGAGTTCTGGGGGTGTGGAACCTCCCTGGTGACCTTTGCTGACCCCGTGCTGTTCTTGCAGGTGCATGTCCATCCCTGTCACCATGAGAGCCATCCGTAGGAAAGCAGAAACCATCCAAGCCGACACGCCAGCCCTGTCCCTCATTGCAGAGACAGTCGAAGACATGGTGAAGAAAAACCTGCCCCCGGCCAGCAGCCCAGGGTATGGCATGACCACAGGCAGCAACCCAATGAGTGGGACCACCACCCCAACCAACACTTTTCCTGGGGGGCCCATCACTACTTTGTTTAACATGAGCATAAGCATGAAAGAGAGGCATGACTCGGTGGGCCATGGGGAGGACTTCAGCAAAGTGTCTCAGAACCCTATTCTCACTAGTTTGTTGCAGATCACAGGGAATGTGGGGTCTACCATTGGCTCAAGTCCAACCCCCCCCCACCACACACCACCACCAGTATCCTCACCAGCCAGCAACACCAAGAACCACCCCATGCTCATGAACCTTCTTAAGGAGAATCCCCCTCAGGATTTCTCCACTCTGTATGGGAGCAGCCCTCTGGAAAGGCAGAACTCTTCCTCTGGCTCCCCCAGAATGGAAATGGGCCCCGGGGGGAATAAGCAAAAGAAAAAAAAATCCCGCATGCCAGCCGACAAGCCCAAGCACCAGACTGAGGATGATTTCCAGAGGGAGCTCTTTTCCATGGATGTTGACTCCCAGAACCCCATTTTTGATGTCAACATGACTGCAGACACTCTGGACACCCCTCATATTACTCCAGCACCCAGCCAGTGCAGCACTCCTCCCACCACCTACCCCCAGGCGCTCCCCCACGCCCAGCCCAGTATCCAGAGGATGGTTCGCCTGTCCAGCTCGGACAGCATCGGGGCCGATGTCACCGACATCCTCTCGGATATAGCGGAGGAGGCTTCCAAGCTGCCCACCAGTACCGAGGACTGCCCACCCATTGGGACTCCAGTCAGAGACTCTTCTAGTTCAGGACATTCACAAAGTGCCCTCTTTGACCCCGATGTTTTTCAGACCAACAGCGGTGAGAACCCCTACACAGACCCCGCTGACCTGATCGCGGATGCCGCTGTGAGCCCCAACAGCGACTCCTCCAACCATTTTTTTCCAGACGGGGTAGATTTCAACCCTGACTTGCTGAACAGTCAGAGCCAGAGTGGTTTTGGGGAGGAATACTTCGATGAGAGCAGTCAGAGCGGGGACACCGATGATTTCAAGGGCTATGCCCCCCAGGCTCTAACTAATTTGGGGGTGCAAGTCTTGGGGGCTGACGGGGGGGAAAATAAATTTAAGGGGAGCGCTCCATCCGATACGGTGGATTTTAGTATTATTGCAGCTGCCAGCAAAGCACTGGGGTCCTCTGACATCATGGAGCACCACAGTGGGGGTCAGAGCCCTTTGCTGAACACGGGGGATTTAGGAAAAGAGAAGTCTCAGAAACGGGTAAAGGAAGGCAATGGGTCTGGGAGCGCCATGGCAGGTGCCGGGATGGACGGGAAGCCAGGGAAGCGCAGCCGGACGCCATCCAGCGATGGCAAAAGCAAAGAGAAACTTCCAAAGCGGAAGAAGCAGGAGACGGATGGGAAATCTCCGTCCCACAGTTCATCCAACAGGCCCTTCACGCCACCAGCAAGCACAGGTGGGTCCAAATCTCCGGGGAGTTCTGGCAGATCCCAGACTCCTCCCGGGGTAGCTACTCCTCCTATTCCAAAAATCACCATTCAGATCCCAAAAGGAACGGTGACTGTTGGCAAACCGTCTTCGCACGGCCAGTACACGAGTAGTGGTTCTGTCACCTCCTCCAGCAGCAAAAGCCATCACAGCCATTCTTCCTCCTCCTCCTCTTCTTCCTCCTCTTCAACCTCAGGCAAAATTAAAAGCAAATCAGAAGGGTCTTCTGGCTCAAAGATGAGCAGCAGCCTGTACTCCAGCCAAGGCGGCTCCGGTTCGGGTCAGTCCAAGGGCTCGGCCCAGTCTGTGGGAAAGCCGGGATCCTCCCCCATCACCAAGCACGGCCTCAGCACCGGCTCCGGCAGCACCAAGATGAAACCTCAAGGAAAGCCATCGTCCCTCATGAACCCTTCCATGAGCAAACCAAACATCTCCCCGTCCCACTCCAGGCCCTCGGGGGGTTCTGACAAACTCGCCTCTCCCATGAAGCCTGTCCCAGGCACTCCCCCATCGTCTAAAGCGAAGTCGCCCATCAGTTCAGGTTCTGGTGGGTCCCACATGTCTGGGACTGGATCGAGCTCGAGCATGAAATCGTCTTCAGGAATGGGATCCTCCGGGTCTATGTCACAGAAACCGCCTCCCTCGTCCAATTCCTCCACGGCATCTTCATCTTCCTTTTCGTCCAGCGGGTCTTCCATGTCTTCATCCCAGAACCAGCACGGGAGCTCCAAAGGGAAGTCCCCGAGCAGAAACAAGAAGCCATCTCTGACGGCAGTCATCGACAAGCTGAAGCACGGGGTGGTGACGAGCGGGCCTGGCGGAGACGACCCCATGGATGGACAGATGGGGCCGAGTTCCAATTCCTCAAGCCATACGATGTCCTCCAAACACAACATGTCTGGAGGGGAGTTCCAGGGAAAGCGGGAGAAGAGCGACAAGGAGAAATCCAAGGTCTCTGTTTCGGGAGGATCCGTTGACTCTTCCAAGAAGAACTCGGATTCCAAAAACGTTGGAAGCACTGGAGTGGCCAAAATTATCATCAGCAAACACGATGGTGGTTCCCCCAGCATTAAAGCCAAAGTAACTCTGCAGAAACCCGGGGAGGGGGGCGGGGACGGGCTGAGGCCTCAGATGGCTTCTTCCAAAAGCTACGGCTCCCCCCTGATCAGCGGCTCCACCCCCAAACACGAGCGCTGCTCGCCCAGCCACAGCAAATCCCCGGCCTACACCCCCCAGAACATCGACAGCGAGAGCGAGTCGGGCTCTTCCATCGCCGAGAAATCCTACCAGAACAGCCCCAGCTCCGACGACGGCATCCGGCCCCTGCCCGAGTACAGCGCCGAGAAACACAAGAAGCACAAAAAGGAGAAGAAAAAGGTGAAGGACAAAGACAGGGACAGAGAGCGGGACCGGGATAAGGACAGGGACAAGAAGAAATCCCACAGCATGAAGCCCGAGAGCTGGTCCAAGTCCCCGATCTCGGCGGATCAGTCTCTGTCCATGGCCAGCAACGCGATCCTCGCGGCTGAGCGGCCTTCCCGGGCCAGCCCCGAGTTCCTGATCGGGGAGGAGGATGATGATCTCATGGATGTTGCTCTAATTGGTAATTAATTCTCCCTGCTGAGCTGTCTGCAGGTCCTGGAGGGAAGGAAGGAAGGATTCGTCCCAAACCTGCCACGCGGATCTTGACGGGGCGTGTTTGGAGAGGGGGGAAAAATAAGTATTTCCAAGGTATTTCCAAGATTTTCAGACCACCAAGGTCTGTGCAGAAGGATGTGAGTGCCAGCAGCCAGGCTGTGGCCTTCATCCTGCGGGCACTTCCACTCTTCCTCAATTTCTGAGTATTATCATCCCTGTGGGAATTAACGGGGATGAAGCCGAGTGTGGGAATGTGAGAGCAGCTCCCAAACGGGGCAAACAGACATAGGCTGGTCTGGGACATCCCAGTCCCTCTGCCCTCTTCCCATTCAGGATAAGCTCCTTTTGGATGTAGGAAGTTTTAAAGGAATTATTTTAGGAAACGTTTTAGGGCTGGGTTTTAATTCTTTGGGAGAAGGAAAACCACGGAGTTTTTAATTTATTTTATTCCCACGGCATTCCTTCATTCAATGCCCAGCCCAGCACGGTGCCTCTGGCACGAGCTGGGCGCTGGTTCCTCGTGGAAATCAGGATTTGATCTCGGCTCACAGCTCTGTGGGATTGCTGCTGCCTTGCCTTTGCCTCCCCGTTTTATTTTACCTATTTATTCACCTCCATCTGGGAACATCTGCTCCTTGTTTTCCCCCAGTTTGGGTAGAGCCCATGGGTTTGGGCAGCTCTGCAGCTTTGGTGCCATTCCAGCAAATCCCAGTGGAAAAGGGACTCCTGTCTGCACCGACGAGCTTCCCTGGAATCTCCTCGTGCTGCTGAGCTGGGAATTGTGGTCACACACCAGGGCACTTCCCTGGGAAGGATTGTCGGGCTGAGGAAGCCGTGTCCTGCTTGGAAAACAGTCCCAGAGTGGCTCAGCCGGGATCAGAGCTGCAGCACAAGTGTGGATTTCCTTAAAAGATGGATTTTCCCCTTTTGGCTGGAATTAGGAGCATGACTCAGGCATCCTCTCCAGGCCGATCTTGTGGTCCCTGAAAGGAAAAGAGACTCAGGAGAGTGTTTTATTTTTAAAAGCAGTTTCATCTGATTCACTGAAGAGGAATGTGGGAAATCAGGAGCTCTGCAAACACATCTCCTTTGGAATTATGTACTGAGCAGGATCCTGCTCCCGCTGGATTTTGCTGTCGGTGCTGGAGGCCAGGATTTCCCCGTGGGAATGAGGTTGTGCTTCACCTTTGGGGATGAAAAGATGTCCAGGATTTGAGTTTCTTTTAAACCACTGAAATTTCCCATCCTGGGCTGACCCCAGGGATATCCCAGGAAAGCTCTTTGGTTTCCAGCTTTTTGGAAAGTCTTTTTAGTAGGTTGGCAACTGTTCCCATTAATTGTAGGGATTTTTCACCCCTTCCTCCAGTTTAATCCCAGGGCTCCTGCAGAGCGTGGGAGCCTGAATTTCTCCCAGCTCTGGAGAACTTCCCCTCCTTGTATTTTCCAGTATTTATCCCTTGCTCCTGGTGTCCTGCACGCCACAACCTCCCCCTCACCAGAGCTTGAAACGATAGGAAAACGGGAGCTAAATCCAAACCTGGAGCAAAGGCCGGCAGCTGACGCGGTGTCGGGGTCGTGCAGCCGTGGGGTGCTGCAAGGAGGGTGCCAGGAATCCCAGAGGAATTCAGCTGGAGACCCTGCTGCAGTGGTTCCGTTGGGAATGGTGCCAGCTCAGCCTCTGGAGGCCTGCCTGCTCCTCTTTCCTGCTTTTATTTAATCCGCTTTTTTGACGGAAACCCCTTCGATCCGTTCCGAGTTGTGCCGAGGGCACAGCCAGCCTTCCAAAGGAAGCACTTTTCAAGTGGAATCCAGGCTGGGAATCCCCCAGGATGGCTCCCTGCACTTGTCCTTAGCCAGAGCCGTGTTTTCCTGCTGTGCAGCATGCTAAAAGTTGGGAGAATCCCCGTTCAGCAGCAAAATCGACACAAAAACCTGTTTTAAAGGAACAAGCTGCACTCATTTCCTCTCCCCTCGCCCAGACCAAAGCTCAGTATCCAAAATTCCCCCTGTGGAAGGCGGGAACAGAGGGAACAACGTCTCCTCCGGCCACTGCGGGAGGCACGAGTCCCCAATTTAAAGCTTTTCACCCCATTTTGGTGCCCTGTCCCCTTCCAATGACGTCAGTCCTGGGAGAGCTGAGGTGTGGCCACACAGAGGCTTTGGGGTGTCAGTGCTCGGGCTCTGAGAAATGGTTTATTTTTGGAATATTTTTGCTTATTCTCAATTATTTTACATCTTTCAGTATTCAGAAAGATAAAATAAAGTGAAAGATTAAATATAAGCCAAACCTTTTAATCTCAGGCGGTGAAGCGAACGCGGAGATTAAAAGAAAGTGGTTCTTTTCCTCGATTATCATGATGTACATAAAATCCCTGGCTGGAAAAATCGCTGGAATTGTAAATATCCCGGCTCCCGCGGCAGTTTTTTTGGGCGGAAAGTGGAATTTCGACTTTTTTGGAGATATCGCAGAGAACATGTTTATTTACATGCAAATAAACCCCTTTGGTACAAAGCGCTGTCGGCTCCGTGCTGGGGGGGGAGGGTCACAAGGGCATCCCTGCCACGCTTGATTTTCCCGCGAGAATGACATCATCATGACGTCACTCCCGCGCCGGGCGCTGATTGGTTGAACTCGCCGCTCCCGGAAGAGAGCGGCGGGG
>NC_031796.1:797185-807758 GCF_001522545.3 Parus major | reverse complement strand
GCCGCTTTGAGGTGAGGCCCCGGCCGGCCCCGCGGGGGGAGGCCCGGCCTGGCCCGGCTGAGGAGGCGCGGGGGGGGCCGGGCCGCGGGGTCTGTGTGTGAGGGACCCCCCCCGAGCGCCCTCAGATTTCCACAGCGCGGCCCTGGGGAAAACCGGGGGGGAACACGGCGGGGTGTGTTTGAATGGGGCTGGGATGGGGGCCGGAGGTCGTGGGTGACGGGTTCTGATTTCTGTGTGTGAAACTTCTCCCTTCCACACCCCCATTGTCGGGGGAGGCTGTTCCGTCGATGGATGTTAACTCGTTTTTTGGGGGGGGTCTGTGAATGGGGCGGGGGTCGGGGGTGACTGTGGGGACGGGGAGAGGCTCAGGGTTGTGACCCCCAGGTTTGGGGGGTGCTGGTGTGAAGCTTCTCCCCATTTTGGGGGTGTCCCGTGGGGGGCTCAGTGTGAGGGAGGCTGGGGAGGGTCTGCCAGGGGTGTCTGTGGGTGGAGGGGGGGGGCTCAGGCCTGGACTCCCGGATTTGGGGAGAAATTTCTGGTGTGAAACTTCTTTCCCTTCCATTTATTTTGGGGAGGGGGTTCCCCCGCCTGATTTACTCGATTTAAACATCCCTGCTGTGGATGGGGCTGGGGAGGATCTGTGGGTGCTGGGGGCCGAGTTTGGGGGGGTGAAACTTCTCCCCCGCCCCATTTTGGGGTTTCCCCCGTCTGCCACAAACTCCCGGGGGGATTTTGGGGAGGGGTCGGGGGGGACAGAGCTGCTGCCAACGTGTTGCTGCGGGCCTGAGCGCTGGCAGCGAAGTTGATGATGGAGCAGGAGATGTGGAAAATTGCGCCTGGAAAACACCAGAGCCTTTGGGGAGCGGGGCTGGGGGGGCGCTCGGGGAGGGGGAAAGGTGCCCCCAGCGCCGCTTTCCATTTTTTGGGGCAGTAACCGGGGGGAAAAAAAATTTGCTTGGAGGGAGGTGGGGGATGGAGAGGACGGAAGGAGCGGAGGGTAAACAATGAGATCTATTGAAAGGACATGGCACAAAGCGGAGTGTGGAGCCAGGGCGATTCCAGCCGCATTGTTGTCCCAGCTGTCTTCCCGGGGGAGGAGGAGGAGGGGGGTAGGGAGGAAGGGCAGCGGCGGGATTTACTTCCCATCGCTGCGAGAGGCTGCGGAGGATGGAAATCCCTGCCCGCTCCTTCTCCGGACTGCCCGGCCCGTGTGGAGGACAAAAAAGAGCCTGGAATGGTAAAGACGTGGCTGTTCCCCCTTGGTGGAGAGGGGTGGGATGGCGATCCAGGGAAAATGCTGGTTAATGGTAAACTGAGGCGGCTCTGCTTTCACCGAGTGAAAACTCCGTGTGGAAATCCTCAGCCCTGGAGCTGAGGAAGGTGCAGGAAATGCTGGTGGTCTCGTACTGCACGTGGGATTGTTTTCTTCCTCCATCAGATCCCTGTGAGATCTGCAGCAGTGTGAGTTTGGGGGTGGGCTCAGGTTTTTTTGAGCGCTGTAATATTCGTGTTTCTGTAGAATCCGGTGCTAAAAACACTGGGCTCACCCTGGGAACTCCAGAGAGGATCCTGCACACAAGCCCTGCATTATCCAGGGTTATTGTATTTACTGTTCTGGGCTCTTCTTGCCTGCACAGTTTGGGGTTTTTTATTTTTTTTTTTAACTTCTGAGAGCTTTTTTTTTACATTTTGCGCTGCTGCAGATTGTCTGGTTACAAAACAAAGAGTAAAAGCAGATTTTAGGGGGGAAATGTCTCATAGGGCATCCACATCCTTTTCTTCCTCAGCCTTCATCTTGCAGTGCTGGAGTTCATTCCAGTTTTGGGAGGATTTTCCTCAGGGTTGCACCAGGACACGATGAACCCGATTCACTGGGGGAAAAAGAGTGGGGAAGAACTTTGGCTTGTTTTGGGTGGGGTTTTCTTTCTTTGCTGGAATGTTATTTTCTTCTCATAGTAAAAAAACAGACGAATTGGAAAACAAGCAAAATGCTCGAGGAGCCTTTGAGGCCTAAATTAATTTTTCAAACCTATATTTATACAGGAGGAGTTGGTGTGTTATAGAAAGGCTTATTTTGAGCTACAAGAAGTGCCTTTAAACGTCATCCTGTTTCTTGGCTCTTTTGGTTGCTGTGTTTTGTGTTTTGCTGTGGCTGCCCCATCCCTGGAAGTGTCCCAGGTTGGAGAGGGATAATCTGGGACAGTGGGACATGTCCCTGCCCGCAGCAGGATGAGTTTTAAGGTCCCTTCCATCCCAAACCATTCCATGATCATAAATCCAAGGCATCCTTTATTACCCCAGCACGGATTATCTCTGACCCACTCACCTGGAAACTCTCAGAGCTGTTTTCCTTTAACTCCATCATTAAATCCTTTCATTCCACTGAGGTTATGGCGCTCAGAAGAGCTTCCAAAATGTGTGTTCACACTTAGAAATGGATTTATTTTCCAGAATGGGTGGAAATTCCTCTCTGCTTCCTAGAAACCAGTTTGTAATGGCTGTGCTTTGCAAGGGAAGGGTCTGTGAGAGTTCACATTTCATGGGACAGGGGCAAAATCGGGCAGAAATGGCTGGAGACTGGGAGTTCCTCCTCTTCCTCCTCTTCCTCCTCTTCCTCCTCTTCCTCCTCTTCCTCCTCTTCCTCCTCTTCCTCCTCTTCCTCCTCTTCCTCCTCTTCCTNTCCTCCTCTTCCTCCTCTTCCTCCTCTTCCTCCTCTTCCTCCGATAGTGCCAGGGCAGTTTCCCTGGCTGAGCAGGGCCTTTGAATCTCATTTTGGGGTAAAACCAGCCGGATCAGGGGCTGTTGCCAACATTTTGTGTCTGTTTCAGCCTTGAAATGAGGGGTGAGTTGCAGGAGGGGGAGGCTGGCTTGGGTTTGCACTTGGTTTATTGTCTTTTGTGGAGCCACGTAAACAGATTCCTGAGCCATTGTTGTTGGGTAATTCACAAATCCAGTCGTCAGGGGGGTCAGTAATAATAATTCCTTACTGTAGGAATAAAACGTGGTGTGGAATATGGGCCGAGCCCCTTAAACTGGACTTGCTTGTGGGTTTCTGATTCCAGGAAAAGTGGAATTCTCTTTTTCCTGGGAATGCCATGCCCGGCCCCGGGAGCATATTCGGATTAGCCCCTTTACAGGAGGCGTGGCCACCGCAGAGAAAATCACCACTTACTGCAGCAAAGCAAACAAAAAGGGAAAACATTACCCAGATTGACTCCTAATTCTCTGTGGTGTCGGTTTAATGCAGAACATGCCCCGACAGATCCCAATCCATGCTTATATTTGGGATTTCTCTGCTTCCTGCCTGATGAAGAGCAGCCAAATAACAGCAGAGAGGAGGGGAGGCATCTCCTGGTGCTTCTGAGTGACCCCTGGTGCTCTGGGAGGGCTCCCTGAGCAAGGCCCAAGTTCTGTTGTCCGTGTTCCTGTGCCCTGGGATGTCCCCTGGATCTGTCCTGGGTTTCCCTCAGCCACATTGTCAGGATTAAGTAATTCTTCTTTTTTCTTCTCCCCTGACTGAACCATCCATGTAGTCTCCTCTACATCCTCAAAAACAGCAGCACACAAAAATCTCCGTCCTTTCCATCTTCCTCTGGGAGCCTCCAAACCCTGCAGTGAGCAGGAGGGGTGTGTGTGCCCATTGGAAATGAAATTTGGGGAACTCCAGGGATGTCTGTGAGGAATGAGGGTCTGTGGTGAGCCTTGTGAGCACCTTCAGCCTGAGAAATGCATCGATCCCTGGCATTTCTGCTGTGGATTCAGGGTGCTCAGCGTGAGGGAGTTCTGAGCCTTCTGAACCTCTGTGGTTCCCAGGTCTTGTTCGATTGTAGAGATGTGAAATGAGCTAAGCTGGATGGGAAACTTCAAATGCTCCAAAATTGAGTTGCCTTTGTGAATTAATCCTATCTGTGTTGAGAAATTGAATAATCCCATTTTGAGATTTGCTGTGTTCCTGCCTCTGAAATGCTGTCCCTGTGTTTCCAGGGGGTTTGGCTTTAGGGCTGATCCTTTTGGGCTTGTCCCTGTTCCCTTTCCCGGGCTGCTCCTTGTGCTCCTGGCTGGGGCTTTACTGTTCCAAGGAATGGAGGTTGTGCAAACAGAGGGACACAAACAGGGCAGGGAGCAGGGATAACTTTGCTCTGACTCTCCTTGCAAAAACTGATGTAACACCATGGAATTTGATTTTATATGGGAAGAGAAACTGTTGGTGACATAACCCAGGGAACACCTGAGGTGGCACAGCTGAAACAGGGTTTTTTTTTTGGATGGGATGTAACAATATGGCTCATAGGTAATGAGAAAAACTGTAAAAAAATAAAGATTTGGGGAGGGGGGTGTCCAAGCTGATGGATTTTCCATATTCCTGTTCACTTCATTTGGGCAGGTGAATAGTAAACTCTTGATTTATTTGGTTCAAAGTGGTTGTTGAAATGATGAGATAGGAAGAGATATAAACCACAGGTTGTGTTTCACACCCCCACTGCTGGCCTGAGTAGAGGGCAGAGGGATTTGGGGAGATTGGGAAGCAAAAATCAAATTGGTTGTGCAAAAGGGGCTTGGCCCAGGCCCCAGGGAGAGTGGGAAGGGTTCACCAGGAAAATTGGCCTCAGCCTGTGTCACCCAAGAGACAGAGCTGCTGTGCCACATTTTTATTGCTCTTTTTGCTCCAAATAGGATTTGCTTCTTCCTTCTCCCTCTGCCAGGAGTTGTGTCAGTGGCTTGGGTGACAATGGGAATGTTGACCCATCTGATTTTACAGAATCCCAGGATGTTTTTTTTTGTTGGAAGGGCCTTAAAACTCAGCCAGTTCCGCTCCTCAACAGGGGCACAGGTTTTCTTCCACAGGCACACAGATAAGGAAAAGGGGAGGATTTTAAACAGAAAGAGGAGAGATTTGGATATTGGGAAGAAATTTCTGTGTGGGGAGGCCCTGGCACAGATTTCCAGAGCAGCTGTGGCTGCCCCTGGATCCCTGGAAGTGTCCCAGGCCAGGCTGGGCAGGGCTTGGAGAGCCTGGGATGGTGGGAGATGTCCCTACCATGGCAGGGGTGGCACTGGAGAGTTCTCCCACCCCAAACCATTCCGTGGTTTCATTTCTGACTCCAGTGGGGGATTTCCTGGGGGTGAACAGCACAGGGATCCCCGGTTCCACTGGGAGCACCAAGGGACATTTTGGGGAGGCTGGGTGGGGACAGGGGCTGTGCCTGTGTGACAGGAGAGGGGCTGCGAGCCAGCACCCACGGGCACATCCCATTTATGTTGGACACCATCATTAATTGGGGCCTGGGACACTGCACTAATTACTGTTTTCGCTGGCTGAGAGCTTCCTTTGAGTCACACCATTGGGAAAGTCAGCCCTGGGAGGGTTTTACCCTCCCTGATCCGGGGTGAAACCTGGATCTGAGGAGGGGCCAGTCCCCCTCTGCTTGGGGTTTGTGCATCCCCTCCTCATCCCACGGTTTTCCTTTGGGACAAACTTCCCCCCATGCCCTTCACACCTCAGCTCAGGTGGATTTTTTTTATTTAAGATGCCATCATTTGACTTTATTTCCCAATATTTATGCCAATGATCCCTGCATCTTCTTACATAATAGCTGGATACAAACCCAGCAGTAAAAAAAACAACAAAACACCCTATTGCCAATAATAATAATAGTAATAATGATAATATTACCAGTAATAATAACAGATTTGCAGGTATTGGGGAGGGGCAGAACTATAATTTATCAAAGCAGCTTATTTGAATTGTGATGAGCCTCAGAGAGCTGGGTGAGTCTTGGGTTTAGGCTGAAAATACTGAATCATGTCTCAGATTTTGGGTTTGATTCTTTTTTAATCCATTCTAAATGTATTTGTAGTAAATTGTTGCTCTGCTAAAACGAGCTTCTGACAAGATAAAAATAGTGATGGTGGGTGTTTGATGGTGAGGGACTGTGCCATGGGCTGTCCTGGGGATGTCAGGAAGTCTTTGTCTTATTTATACTCGTTCTTTTTGGGTCTGGATGTTGTTCTTATGGACAGTGCTCTACATTTAGAACCTTGGTGGGTATGTGTGAGAAAGCAGCACCGTTTTCCATCAGAAATCTGTGCTGGCTCACCGAGTCCTCGGGTGTCAGCTGTGGGGTGCTGAGGTTCCTGCAGGGGCTGGAGCAGCCCTGGCAGCAGGGATGGGGTTGGTGCTGCCCAGCCCTCGCCCCATCCCTGTGATCCCTCTGATTTTGGGGGGGTGTTTTCTCATTCAGCTCCAGGTACAACTCGTGGGGAGTCAAAGCTGATTAACTGTGAGCTGCTGCCTCCCCGAGCTGTCCCCAGCTCCTGGCAGGGCCACCCGGAGGAGCCGCTCGGATGCCGCCGGTGGCCGTCGGGTAACTCGGGGTTAACTGGGAGGGATGGAACTGTCATTTCAGCTGAGCACACGGGGGGTTTAGGGGTGGTTTGGGATGGTTGGTTTGGGGAGAACTGTCTGGCAGCCAGGACTGGGGGAGGAGAACAAAACAGGTGAACAAAAAGCAGCTGAACGTGCCCGTTTGGCAGCAGGTTCTGGAGGGGTTCTCTTTCAGTGGGATACAGACATGTGGCAGCTGAAATGGGAGTTGTGAAATCAGTGGGGTTTTGGTATCTCACCTGTGCCTCTGGAGTTTTCCTTTCTGGAGGCAGCAGCACGACCTTGTCCCTTTGTCACCCATCACTGAGGGATTTCCCTCCGGGGCAATTCCTGCGCCAGGGATGTGCAGTGGGAAGAGCTTCATCCCGGGCTCCATTCCTGTAGGGTTTGACTGAGGTCTGGATCATCACTGGTTCAGAACACCTCAGAAAAGGCTCTTTATTTAATGTGTCCCAAATGCAGGCTGGGCTCAGGTAGCTCCTTCATCCCAGCAGGAATTTAAACTTCCCAACCAAGCAGCGACCGAGGAAGCGGCGATGCGACGCTGCCCATCCAGCCCCCTGCCTATCCAGCTATTTTTAGGAATATTAAGCCTGTAATAAGCCTTTTTGGCCAGGATCTATTTCTGTTTGTCCTGCTTAGTCAGGATTTTGCCTGAGCAGAGCTCTGGTTGGGAGCCAGAGGGGCGAGCACGGCCGGGGCAGGAGGGCAGAGCCCGCGTTCTCCTGATCCCCACGGAGCATCCCGACGGCCACACCGCAGCTTGTGACAGCCTGGCCTCATCCAGCAGCCAGCCATTTCCTTGGAGACTTCATGCAGATTAAACTGGATGGGTTTTTAAATAAAATTCCCTGTGTAACTACACTGGAGGGAAAATTCCCTCGGTCGGAGCTGCTTGTGGATGTAAACAACTTCATTCTTTGGATGGCGTCCTCCGAGGAGCCCTCGGATTTCACTGTCACTTCACTGTGACTTATCTCTGCAGTGTAATATTTTCTTTGCCTCCAGGAAGGCAGCTCAGCCTGCTCCAGCTGCTGCTTCCCGAAATCTTGTCCTGGGAAGGGAACCGACGTCTCTCATGTCTCTGTTATTTGAGCCTTGTCACAGCGGAGGAATTTTTGCCCCAAATGAGCAGAACTCGAGGCAGGGTGTCAGTACATATTGAGCATGTTTGTAAGAAGTGGTCTCAAAGCTTCACTGAGCTTTTCCAAAGGAAATGCAGAGTGAATTCCACATTTTTCCTGTTGTTTCGTGGTTCGTGCTCAGCTGTTTTTCACTCAGTCGGGGTTGTGGGTGAGGTTTGCTGTGAGTTTTGTCTTGTGTCAGTGACTGTACTGGGCTTGTTCATCTCCATGTGGACCATTACAGATAAAATTGGTACAAATTCTACCAGAAATCCTGGAATTTGGGCTGGCAGCCAGCAGCCTTACAGCTGGAGGAACCTCCCAGTGCATCTCAGACTCGGGGTTTAAACTCTGAACAAATTCACACAGAGCTTTCAGAGCAGAAAATATTTTGGAGCTCGACAGGTTCATCTCCAAAGTGTCTTGATGCAGACTGGGTGGCCTATAAACTCCAAAATATTCAAGCTATGGATGTAATCCATGATTTCTGCCATCAGTGGTTGATTCCCTGCCTTTCCCAACCTAAAACCAGTTTCCAGAGCGCATTATTTGCTCCTTAATAATTAATAATTGCAGCCTGTTTTCTGGCTTGGTTTGAATTGCTTCATTTCCTGTGGTTATGTGCAGTTGTGGAGGGTCTGGGCAGCATTTTCTCGTGGATCAGGGCTTGCAGAACCCTGGAATATCCTGAGTTAGAGGGGCCCATGAGGGCAGTGAGCTCCAGTTTCATCCTCAGCACACCATTACCTGCAAATTTGTCACCTCACACAGTTTCTGTCCCACAAACAAACAAGTTGGAGCTGTTTAAAATCAGAATATTTACCAATATTTCATAGATTATGGTTTTAAATTCTGCTTTGTGTCTTTGACATGAGCTTTGTTTAACACAGAGATGTGCAGCACTTTGTTGGTTGAGTTTCTGGGAATGTTTCTGGCTTTTATTTCCTGCTCACCTCTGAGGGTGGTTTTTATACAGAAATAGGCATCACCTTCTCCCTTCCCCGCTCCCTTGGTGTTGTGCTGGTGCTTCCCAGGCACCCTCAGGCTCTCCAGAAGTGCCAGATCCAGGTTTTTTTACCCTGGAGTCAACATCAAGGTGGATAATTCTGTCTGAACCTACCCAGGTGCCTCCTCCAGCCTTGCAACCTCTAATTCCTGAAACTCTGAGTTGTCTTCATCCCTTTTTCTCCATCCAACTTTGAATTTTCTGCTTTAAAGTGTTTGTGTTCAGTGTCAGGCTGACACAGTGTTGGCAGCTGAAATTCCATCAGGAATTCCAGGGGCAGGACAAGGAGAATGGCTTCACACTGATAAAAATCCAATCCTGGATCGGGTGTTAGGGGAAAACTCCTCCCTGTGAGGATGCTGAGGCCCTGGAATGGGTTCTCCAGAGGGGATATGGGGTGCCTGTGCCACAGACCAGGCTCCAAAATCCATGGAACCTCTTGGCTCGTGGAATCAAGACAGCTTTGGGTGGGAAGGGACCTTAAAGGCCACCCCTGCCATGTGAGGGACACCTTCCAGTGTCCCAGGATGCTCCAAACCCTGTCCAGCCCTGCCTTGGGCACTTCCAGAGCCCCAGCTGCTCTGGGAATTCCATCCCAGCCCCTCCCCACCCTCACAGGGAGGAATTCCTTCCCACTATCCCATGTGGGATATTGGCTGCAAAGCTGGTGGAGGATTCTGTGCTGTGATTCTGTAAAATTGAAAATTTACACCCAAAAAAAATGTGATTTTCTGTGTCCTGTCCAGAATAATTTCTTCTACTGGACAACACCTGGTGTTAAAGAAGATAAGAGACGTTAGGAGAAGCAAACTTGGGGTATTTATTTTTTTAATCCCATGAAGCATTTTGAAAGCCTGGAAGTCTAGAATAGCCTCTGACATTTTTTCAGAGCTTTATTTTTGTGTGGACTTGCCAGAAGGTCCCCATGTCCGTGGTATATTTAGCTGTACGTGCTGCCATGACTTAGCAAAATCCCAATTCCAGCCTGTTTTCACCCAGCCTCTGCCATCTCAGCCTCAGGCTTTGAAGGAAGGCTGGAGAAAATAGGTCTGGAGATGGATCCTGGCTCATTCCAGGGGAGAGGGAATTCCAGAGCTGAGGTTCTCCCATGGAGCCCATCCTGCCTGGGCCCTGTCATGGTTTAAGTCCAAGGATTATTTTTAGTAAGACAAAAAACAAACATTCCTTTAGATTAGTGCTGGTCAAAGGGAAACTCCTGCAGAAACCAGTCTGGGGATGGGATTTGTGCCGGGACTGAGGTGAGATTTTCCTGCTGAGGGATTTGATGGGCAGAGTTCTCTGTGATCAGGAGGAGGCTCCTGGAATCTCTGCTTTAACCCTTCCTGCCTGTGTTCTGCTCTGCTTCCTTTGTGGAAGTCTGCTCCTTTCATTTCTCTGAGCCTTTTTTTTGGGGAGGAAAATCCTGATTCAAGGTCTGGCCAGTGGTGGGAAAGGGTTTGGATCTGCCTGTGTGCTCCTGTAACTGGGGGGAAAGGAATCACATCTCATTTTCCCATGAATAATTCCTCTGCACTCCTCCTCCATTAGAGCTCCCTCCATGATTTCCTCGATCTCCTAATCAATCAGCTAATCAATTTAATTAACTGTTCCTGCCCCAGCATGTGCAGGTGCTGCTCTCCCAGCCTTGGGAATGTGTGTTCCCACCCACTGTGGCTCCAGAGTCACCTGGAGACGTGAGGGAAGAGCCCTTTGCAAGCTGGGAATGGCAAAAGCTCCGTTTAATTAAATTAAATCAGCAAATTGGGCTGAGAGCTGCCAGGCTGGCTTCTGCTCAGGACCTGTGATACTCCTGGTGGGAAGTGATGAAAGGGTCTGTGGGGGGGAGCAACACTTCTGCTGAGTGACATTTTGGGAAGGAAGTTTGAGAATTCCCACTTGGGCACCGTGCTCTGGCAGCCTTGGGGTAATTCAAAAGCAAACTGGGATTTGGGAGTACAGTGTGTGACTCTAAAATCCTGGGGTTTGGTGTTCTCTGGGGGTGATGGTGTTCCTCAATTCCCAGTTTTCCATCACCAGCTGGAGCATTTGGAGGGCCAT
>NC_031796.1:794796-796807 GCF_001522545.3 Parus major | reverse complement strand
TTTGGGAGATGCTGGATTTTCCCCAAGGCAAGACAATACCAAATCTTAGAACTGTTTTTATTTAGGTTCTTCTCAAGAGCCCTGTGAGGCTTTGCTCTCTGTTTTCCTTGGCATTCCTTGGAAAAGAGAAGTTTCTCTTGTTCTTAGAGTGTCTGAAATGCTTTTTCCTGGTCCCAAAGTCCATCCCAGGTGCATCAGGTGTTGTCCATGGATTTGGAGGGATACAAGAGCCAGCTCTGGCCTCATTGCCTTGGAACAGAGCTTTCCCAGCATGATCCCTCCTCCCGGTGCAGCACCAAAGGTCACAACTCCTTTAAACCATTCTTGGTGGTTTAAACATCAGTCCTGTTTGTCCCAGAGCTCCCCAGGGCTGGGAGAACGTTCTGGGCTCTGCAAGACTTTGTTGTTTCTCTGTTCACCTTTTCCATCACAGAAACCAACCCTGCTGCACCTGCACCTTCCACCTCTGGTGGACATTTGGGCTCTTCCTCTCCCTTCCAGCCCCTTGGCCAGATGTTTGGTCTGTAAAACCTCCCAGTTTTGATGTGTCTGTGCCTTGGTGCACCCCCAAAGTGCTGAGGGAGCCTCCCCAATGATCATTTCCTTCACTGGAGCAGCTGCAGATCTCAGTTTATATTTAACCTCTCAACCCACAGAGCATCCTTGCACTGTGCTTTAAGATATTTTGATGTAATGCTCCACCCAGCTGTGGTCCAGTGCAGGAGCTGGAAAGCTGCAGCACAAAGTTTATCTCTTAGGAATTTACTTGTCCAAATACCTGGAAACAACCTCTTTAACCAACCACTTCTTCCCTGGGGGTAAAGCAGCGTTCGTTCCCTTGAGTTGTGGCTAAATTGTGCCATTTTTTTGTGTTTGCAGATGTTCTCAAACAACGATGAAGCTGCAATCAACAAAAAACTGCCCAAAGAGCTGCTGCTTCGGTGAGTCCTCCCTGGCCACCGGTGGGTTGTTATTTGCCTCCAGGATTTTGCTGCTCTGCTCCCAAATCGTGAGCTTGGATTGGGTCACTCATAAAGCCAGACCTCAAACAGAGGCAGGTCAAAGTCTGTGTCAGCAGTTTGTGCTAAATGGGATTAAGTTTTGGGCTTTTAAATGCTGGATTGATTTGCTGGTTGTTTGGTGAATGGAGGAACTTTAAATCAGGTCTTTAATGAGCGTGAGGATCCTCTCATTAATCCTCGTGGTGAGGCTGATGTGGAGAACAGGATTCTGCTTCTCTGAGGATTTAAAGCAAAAATGAATCCCTCTGCTCCAGTTACACTTGAGTGGACTTTGTCCTGTCCCAGATGTTCAGCTCCTGGCAGGATGGTCCCGTTGGCAAACACCAAACAGATCAGACTTTGTGCATTGTTAGGGTTGGAAAGTCCTTTAAAATCTCAGTGGATAATTCTGCCCTCTCCTGCTGCCCCTCTGGAGGGGAGTCTGGGGGTGATTGTGCCTCGTTTTAGGCTCTGGAAGTAGAGCTGAGTGTGTCAGTGCTTTGAGCTCAGGTGTTGGACTGGAGATGGGGAAGGCAGAGGCAGGTGGAAGCTTGAATTATTAACAGCAACAGCGTTCTTACACTGCAAGAAACTGGTTCTGTCAACACTGGGTGACAGTGAAGTCTTGGGAGGCGAGTGTGACTCAGGGAAATGCTGCTGGCTCACCTCTGGAATGAAAGAAACAGGGAAAAAGGATGAGCATCTTTCATTTTCAGTGCTCTGCCTACTCTGGAAGGGTGTTTCCCACCTGATTCCATGGGTATTTCCCACCTGATTCCATGGGTGTTTCCCACCTGATTCCATGGGTGTTTCCCACCTGATTCCATGGGTGTTTCCCACCTGATTCCATGGGTGTTTCCCACCTGATTCCATGGGTATTTCCCACCTGATTCCATGGGTATTTCCCACCTGATTCCATGGGTATTTCCCACCTGATTCCATGGGTATTTCCCACCTGATTCCATGGTATTTCCCACCTGATTCCATTGGTATTTCCCACCTGATTCCAT
>NC_031796.1:789569-793607 GCF_001522545.3 Parus major | reverse complement strand
TGGCACTGGATGAGCTGTAAGGTCCTCCCAAGCCATTCTGGGATTCCAGGAGCGCTGCCAGACAAATGGAGAAGGATTTGTGGTAGGAAGGAGGGATGGTCCTGCACAGAGCAAGGAATTGCATCAGGACAAGCCCCAGTGTGGCTGAGTTCCCACACTCCTGCCCTGTGGAAATGTCTGTGCCTGTTGTGTCCTGCTGTCCCTGACCATCCCAACCTGCTGCAGAGCAGGGAATTGTTCGGGATCAGGTGGAACCGAGGGGAAACTGGGAGTTGATAAATGTTTAAAGCTCATAAGTAATGGTTTGGAGAGCTGGAATTCACTGTTAGCATACTGTGAAAATTAATTACTGTGCATTGACAGTGCAGCCTTTGAAAGAGAAGCTTGGATGGGTTTTCTGCGGGAATCTCCTGTAAATGGGTGTCACTGTGTGCAGGACAAAGGCTGGTGTATTTGGGCACTGCTCTGTGAAGTCCTGTCCCTGCTCTGGGCACTCTCAGACGGCTTTGGGGTCCCCTAGTGAAAGCTGCACTTAGGCAAAATAAAGAGGAGGAGGAGGATGTGAAAGAGGAGAACAGCAGCCTTTGTTATCCCTAAAAACGCAGGGTTGGACCAGGAGGGATGCTGCTCCCGAGGGCTGTCCTGGGACGTGGCCCTGTCCCGTGTCCAGGGTGCAGCAGTGACATCGTGTCCTGCCCCACCTGGAACAGGGACATTTGTCCTGTGTGTCCAGAGAGCTGGACAGGGGTGGGGAGGTCACAGAATCCCGGGATGGTTTGGGTTGGAGAGGATCTGTGGGATTGTCTGGTTCCACCTGCCATGGCAGGGACACTTCCCACTATCCCAGCCTGGCCTGGGACACTCCCAGGGATGGGACAGCCCCAGCAGGTGGTGACCAGTCCATGTCCTGGCCCTGCCCCAGCCTTGTCCCCTGCCAGCTGAGAGCCAGGAGGTGACACCTGGAGGTGGCTGTACCTTCACACCCACAGCAATGAGACAAAGCAGCAAAGAGCAGAACTCTCTCCACTGTCCCCTCCTTCCTTGGCTGCCCCAGCTCCTCCCTGGGCAGTGACTCCAGAGCTGAATCCGTGGTCCCTGCTGGCTCCAGCTGTGGCTGTGTCCCCAGAAGAGCAGCCTGTCCCTGTTCCCCTGCATTCCCACTGCTGTTAGAAAGGTGCTTTCCTTCCCTGAGGCCTCCTGCCAGTCCTGGGAGCCAACCCCCAGCCCCAAACCTGAATTTCCCCTGGCAGAGGAGATCCCTGCTGCCCTCCTGAAGATGTTTCCTCTCCCATTGTGCCGTGGGGCTGCAGCACAGCTCCTGCCTGGCCAGGAGCAGGATCAGGCTGCAGGAATTGAGCTGTTCCTGCTGGGTCACAGGCAGGTCAGGCAGCTCTCTCCCAGCCTAAGCAGCTTTGCCTCGGTGCTCTGCCCATCCAGCCCTGCCCAGCACATCCCCAGCCCTGGCTGTGCCATCCCCACGTGCTGATTCATCCCTTGGCAGCTGGAGCTGTGCCGGGGGGAGCCGTGGTGTCTGTGCCCCTGCCCAGCCCGGTGGGAGCAGGGTGGAACTGGAGTTGAACTGGGATGATTTGGGGCTTCACTGGCAGAAATTGGGGTGGGTAATTTTAGCAGGCTGGAGGTCTAAGCTGGCTCACCTCAGAGCCTGCAGCATGCAGGGATTTCATGAGTCTTGACCCTAATCTAATTAGAGCAGCAGTGGGAAAGTGAGGAGTCCTAGAAACCCCTGAGTGGATTAAGAGGTTGAAACCTGAAAATTGCTCAAAGTGAGTGTGTTTTACCCAAATTGTGCAGAGCTAAGCTGTTCAGACAAAATCATACGCACAGGGAGTCCCTTTGCAGTGAGACAATTTAATCTGCTGCAATTCCAGATTTAATTCCTGTTGGGGAAGCTCAGTCTGCCTTCATCTGTGATCACTCTTGGATGATAAAGTTAATTTTGTGGATTATTTTCTCCACTGTCGATTCTGAAGAATAAAAACTGCTGTAAAAGGGTTCACCAGGCAGCTGTGAGCAGGGCAGGAATCCTGTTTGGGTGGAAAAATAAATGTCACAGCACGGTGCCTTTGGGCCTGTTAATGAAGAATTGGGAAAAATCATTCCAGTATTGCTGCTGCAGCTCAGTCACTGCTTATTTATGGGGTCTGGGGTGTTTTAGTGTTGTCCAGCAGTTCCTTGGAGAGGGAAAATCCCATCCTCAGGGCTGCAGGGGAATTCTGAGCTCGGGCCATGGTGCCTGCCCTGTGCTCCTGCTGCTCTTCTGCTCCATGGGGAGCACCTGGATCCGGTTCTGAAGTGATGAAAATCCACAACCAAGGAGTGCCTGCTGTGGAAAAGTCCTTTTTGCAGCCTGATTCTGCTGAATTATCCACTCAATGTCTTGGACAAGTGCAGGAGGAGCTGAGGGAACACTGGAAGAGTCTCTGGAGCTCCTCAGAGCCGAGATCTCCGTGCTGGGGAAGGGAGAGGGGTGAGGGTTTGGCCAGGGTGAATCCCTGTTGTTGTGTGTTTCTGGGAAGGGAGGAGCAGGAACTGGAGGAGAATTTATCCCAGATCTCCCAGCCCTGATGAGGTGGTTATTAACAGTCTGGGATTCCCATGGAATCAGGAATTTTAATGAAAATAGAGAAAACTTCAGTTGTGAGCGACCAGTAGAACCTGAAGTTTTATTTACTCCTACGATGGGAATTTAAAAGTAAGAATTTTCCCCAGCTTCTCTCATTTTCCCAGGCTTTCCTGGTATTGTTGTGCATGGACATGGTGCTGAATAAACCCTTGGACACCAAGAGATGACATCAGGCTCAGGGGGAGCCTTGTCTGTGGGCAGGGAGGATGGAACTGCTCTGAAATCCAGAATCTGGGATTCCAGACAGCGTTCAAGTGCACGTGGGCTCTTCTCCACTGTCACATCACTCAGATTTGTCTTGTGATAAGATCAGAAGTGCCTTGAACCCCTTGGATCTTAACTCCTTGGATCCAGGAGTATCCCTGGGAAGTGCATGAGCCACAGGGGGGAGCGTGGCTGTTCATCCTGATTTAGCTGGGTGCTGCTGTGTGGTGCCTTTAGCATCAGAGTTCTGATAAATAATCTGCATTTCCCATCAGGAACAGCCTTTTCCCCCAGCACTGGGGTTTCTGAAGGGCTTTTTCCATCCCTGCTTCTCAGGATGCTTGTGGCTGATAACATTTGCCTTCTCTTTCGGGTGGCCTTCTAGTTGAAAATACAAAATTAAAATATTAAAGCATATTGTGGTTGAACTCTTGCATTATCTTTGCAAAAACTCCATTTTTATAATTGTTCCCAAAGGGAACGAGACCTTGATGTCCTCCCACCCTCTGCTTGACCTCGTCTGTTTTGGGACACCATTGTTTGAATAACCATAAAGCAAGATGGAAATCCCTTTGAATTTTGTACATTATTGATGTTTTGGTGCAGATTGGGAGCTCTCCATGGGCTGGGTGCTTCCTGCATCCACAGCTGGGCAGGGGCTGTGATCCCCAGGGAAATCCTGGCACTGTAATTCCTTTATCCCAATAATAGCCTGGCAGTCCTGGGGTGTGCCCTGGCCCAGGGTGACACTCAGGAGTGACCACGGTGTCATTGTCCCTCCTGGCTGAGCACGTCTGGCTCTGTCCCTGGTGGAAGTGCAGAATCCTGGAATGGTTTGGGCTGGAAGGGACCATAAAGCCCATCCAGCCCCACTGTGGGACACCTCCCACCATCCCAGCCTGGCCTGCAGCACTTCCAGGGATGGGGCAGCTTCTCTGGGAAACCCAGGGTGGAATTTCTTCCCATTATCCCATTCATCCCTGTCCTCTGGCAGTTTATCCCCATTTCCCGCTGTCCTGGTGCTCCAGGCCCTTGGAAACAATCCTGCTTTATCTTTCCTGCAGCCCCTTCAGGTACTGGGAGGCCACAATTAGGTCACCCTGCAGCTCCTGTTCCCCAGCCTGAGCAATCCCAGCCTTTCCTCACAGCTCCAGCCCTGTAATCACTGCTGGGGAACTCGGGAATAATCC
>NC_031796.1:787473-788587 GCF_001522545.3 Parus major | reverse complement strand
GAGTCCCTCCTGTGCAGAGTCAGAGCCAGCCCAGCATCCCTGGTGGTGCTCCATGTCCTGGCTCAGCGTGGGGCTCCTGCAAGGGTCACCTGGGGGGAGCAGTCACAGATTTGGGGTCAGGAACCACCCCAAGGTGTGAGGTTTCTGTTTCCCAGGGGCTCCATGGCCGTGTTTTGCTTCCATTTGGGAAGTGCTGCCTCTGCACTTCCTTTCACAGCTCAGCTTTCAGCCAAATCACAAAGCAGTTCTGCTGTCCCAGTCCTTTTTTTTTTTCTCCTCTCCTCCCCTTTGTTTTCTGCATCCCCTTTTGTTTTAAATGTCAATAACCAATAAGGTATCTCTTATTTCTGTTCCAGAATTTTCTCTTTCCTGGATGTGGTCACTCTGTGTCGTTGTGCTCAAGTTTCCAGGGTAAGAACCTCCCTCCTTGCTGGTGGATTTTAGCAGGGGGCTGGATTTGGGTGACAATTCTCCCTCTCCAGCCCTCCCCATGGGGGTTGGGCCAGGGAGCTTTGTGCCACTCAGCTGGGCTTATTCAGCATCCCCTGGAAGTCCTGGAAAATTCCCCTAGCACCAGTGAAGGGGAATTCCAGGTTGGAATAGCATTTTCCAGTGTCCCAGCTACAATGGGGAGGGAGCTGATGTTTTGGCCAGAACTCTCCCCTCATTCTGGGTTTGTTCAGGGAGCTCACCCTGCTGAAATCCCCAGTGTGGGATGAGCCCAAAATGACATTGTGTGGTGGAAATACATGAATTTGAGTACATTTGGTGAAAATACAGGAATTTTAATTCACAAAGATGCTGCACAGTCAATGGAAGTTCATTTTCTCCTTGGATGTAGCTGGAGTAAGCACAGAATTCAAGTGAGGGGTTGTTCTTATCCTTCAATTAATGAAACCCAGCCTGGATTATTTGCTTGGGAGAATTCCTCCAACTGGGCTGGAAGGTTCTGGAGCTGGCAGATTTATCAGGTGCTTTTTCCTGCCACTGGTAACTCCAGGGGAAGCAGCACAGCCAAGGGTGGGGTGGTGTCACCCATCAGTGCTGGCTCCAAACCTCAACCACAAACTGATTTAATTACTCCTAGCACATTGGAATTATTAAAAAAAAAAAA
>NC_031796.1:784825-786369 GCF_001522545.3 Parus major | reverse complement strand
TCAGGGTGTTCTCCTGGGCTCTCAGGGTGTTCTCCTGGGCTGTCCCAGCTCCTGTTTGCACAGGGAGCACAGCATTCCATGGCACAGCACGGGGAGTTCCTGCAGGGATGTGCAGGAAGGCTCTGGAACATTTCTGCCCATGGAATTATGCAGCCACTGGGGCATTTCCCACTGCTTTTCTCCTGGCCATAACCAGACCTTAAAACAAACATCAGCAGTGAGGTTTAAACCCCAAAAAAATCAATTAACACTCAGTTCTGTCGTCTGTTGTGGCTCTGCACTAACTCCTGCCCCAGAACTGGTGTTCTGTGATGGGGAGGAGCTGGGATTTGGGATGGAAAATCCCCCTGTGTTTATCCCTGCCTCTTGCACAAGGCTGGCTCCTGGTTACTACAAGCTGCACTTGTTTACCTTGCTGACATAAATCCAGCTCCCTGCTCCCCATCTGGCTGAGGGCAGCTCCGAGTTCCTGCTCCTCCTTTGGGGCAGCAACCACGGCAGATTTTGGTGATTTAAACACAAACCAAGCCCTTTGTCACTGCTGCAGCTGCAGGGGGGGCTCAGCTGTGTCCTCTGGGAGTAAATCCCAGCCAGGAATGTGAAGATTCCCAAGCTCCAGGTGCTCTCCTGGATCACACCCACACCTCCCAGGGGAGTGGAAGCAGCCAGGGCAGCTCTTCCCTGGCTGGAGAACTCAGAATTCCAAATTGTGCCTGCCCAGTTCTCCCTGCAGGAATTACCTCTTGCTTTCCCACCTGGAACAGAATGTGGTTTCTCTCTGACTGGGTCCCCACTGACCTTTATTTTTTGTCATATTAACCACACATTTATATTTTTTCCCCCTGATAAAGGCATGGAATGTTCTGGCCCTGGATGGCAGTAACTGGCAGCGAATTGACCTGTTTGATTTCCAGAGGGATATTGAGGTATAATTGACATACAAACCCTTTTTTTTTTTTCTTGTTAAAATGTAATTACAGCCTAGAGTGGATTCATACTCCCAGCATAACCCTTTCTACCTTCCCTGGAGATAGAAATCATTAATTTCAGTTCTTCAGCTTCAGGGAGTCTTTTAAAAGTCTTGGCAATCCATTCAGCTTTTGAAAATGGACAGAATTCTACATCCCTAGCAAGACTTAAGGGTAGCAATGGAAGGAAAGTAGTTTTTGTCTGTTCTGAAAACAGAAATCGGTAGAAAAGGTTGATTTTTTGGGGAAAACTGCTGCTTTTATGAAAGAGAATTTCAGCTACTCCTCCTTTCACTCAGATAAGAACATGAGGGCTGTGTCTGTTGAAGCATGGCCTGCAGTGTTTGCATCTTTAATACCAAAAATTGAAATTGAAATGAAGGTGATTTGGGGTCCTGTCCCTAAAAGATGCAGCTTTGGAGCTGCTCCTTTGTGGCTGAACCCGTGGGATGTGGATTCTTCAGCACCAGTGGGGGTGGAGGCTGAAAATTCAAATTGCAATGGGCAGGAAAGGGGATGAGGAAAAACCCGATCCTTGAGTCTCTTCTCAGGGTGTTTTATCCTGTTTAAATCACA